>NC_089820.1:12087271-12199771 GCF_029633855.1 Hoplias malabaricus | reverse complement strand
ACGAAAATACAACTTACACCTAAACCCAACCTTAACTTAATGCTAACCTTAAACATCATTTCACCTTAAATAACTTAAAAACTTTCCACATTAAACCCTATTGGTAATAGAACCATGTTTACGAGTTAGGTATGCTATCACATTTGTGGTAGGCTTAGGAATATTTATTATCAACATAATGCAATTATTTTATCTTGTGTCCAAAGGTGGCTCTTCACAAATCTGCTGGAACATATGACTTTGCCCAAGTCAGCATGAAGATTGAAGAATACACGTGAGGAATCCACCTTCATGCCATGTGCCATGTTTAGCATGTGATGGTTTAAATTTTTAATTTCTGTTTTAGACCAAGAACATCTAACTGGGAAAATGCAGAAGGATTGAGTGGGCAATGTGCCACTCAGAGGCAGTAAGCCAAAACCTTTGAACAATCCAAGGGAAGCAGCAGAGGTTGCTGATATTCAGTTGGCTGCCATAGAAGAGTCCCCCCAGGAACCTGATACTGCACGACGGCCTTTCTCACGGGTTGTGTCAAGCCAGGCTCAACCCACAAAAAGAAGGATGGTGGTGCAGTTTGAGTCCTAGGATGAAGATCACAACAAAGACCCCCGACAGCACCTCGACAGCAGCCCCATCATTCACATCCCACTAGAGTGAAATCTGTAAGTGAAACACTGTACATTTTAATAAAAAAAGGAAGTATAATCTGGATTGATTCCCATTCTTCTTTGTTTTCCAGGTCATGGAATCCTTGGAAGAAGATCATGATGAAGAATCCCAACAGCATCATCATCATTCACATCCCAGAACACGGAAATCTGTAAGTGAGGCACTGTATATTTAAATAATTAATAAAGAAAAGATCTTCTGGCTTATTTCCCATTTTTCTTTGTTTCCAGGTCATGGAGGACAAGGCAGACTCCCAGGCAGCACCCAAACAGTGGCACCGCAATTTCCATTCCACTCCAGTGAAAGCTATAAGTGAAGCACTGAACATTTAAAAAAAAAAAAAAAAAAAACTGTCTGAATTTCCATAGTGTTAGTATACACTGGCCTCTTTGGAATATTGGACATTCCTGTGCTAAATGAATGGCTCCATGGACTGATGTGTAATAGTGCCCCTAATTCTAAGCCCAACCCTAGCCCTAACCCTAACCCTAAAACTTAAATGTAAATCTAAAACTAAGCTCCAAAACTTAGAAACAGCACCATTTTGAGATTAAAAGCTATCTGCAATACTTAACCCTAATCCTGAACCTGACTGAAAGCAAAACTGTAAACTCCAGGTTTAAAAACGCAGTGCTCTGTGTTTGTTTAATGTTATCGTTAAGAGAAAAACTACATTTTTTTTAAATTCTTTCCTTAGAGTATGTAGATTTTCGAGTGTATGTAGTGAAACATCACTATCAGTCAATGGGAGCTCCAGTAGTGAATGTAAAATAACTTCTTATTTTGGTGAAACAAAGTTTTAGACATGGCACCAAGTAGCAGAACTTAACACATAGGTTGTATAATCTCTGGGAAGCGTAAAGAATTGAATGCTTTGTTGTTGTTTAAGATCCGAGTGTTACCAAAGGCAGAGGAGAACATCAAGTGGCTAATGGACAAAACATTGCTCCAGTACCCTGTGTCCTGAAGCAAATGTACATAATAAAAGTGTTCTGCAACAACGCAGCTCCTAACTGAAAGCTGGCTAAACAACCTGAGGGCAATTATATAAGTGTATATAATTTTATTTATTATTTTGCAGGTTCATTTCAAAGAGTATTTATTTATTTTGGGAGAATGTGAATGTTAAAATGCTATAAGAGCAGCTTATATACACTAAAGTAATACAAACCTTAAGGTAAATTATTCACACTTCCATTATAACAACCACTTGGCCTTTTCTTGATTAGCCTTTGCTAAATAACCTAGAGCCAGTGGTGAGGGCTGCAACACATAAGGGTTCATCAGTCACAATACCACAAAACCCCTCCATAGTTAAGGTTTACAAAACATATCAAACACACTGAGGACACCATTGCACTGTAAGGCTGAAGGGTGTTTTCCCGCCTTGGGCCCAGTGATTCTGGGTAGACTCCAGACCCTTGACCCTAAACTGGATAAGCGGTTACAGACAAACACCTGGTGAATTACACACTGACAAACACAAAAGAGGCGCCAGAGAGCTGAGAGGAAGAGGAGGAAGAAGAGAGACTGAGCTTTGGTTTGTTAATGTGTTGCTGAAAGGCTGATTAAATTGCTTTCAAGTGAAATGCCTATTAGTGTTAATAAACAGTCCGAGAGTCAAATGCTCCTGCCTCCTGCGTGCTCTATCCCAGGTGGCATTGCCACTGCCACAATATACACCCATCAGCCATAACATTAGGTTCACCCCCTTGTTTCTATCATATAGTAGCACTTTGTCATTCTACCCACAGAACCACCACATTTGGGTGGTGGATAATTCTCACCTCTGCATTGACACTAAAGTGCTGAGTTGGCATGAGTGGATCAGACACAGCAGTCCTGTTGGAGTTGTTGGATTGTCCACTCACTGTCCACTCATGTTATGGCAAATCTGTTAGCTTTAATACTGCCTTCACAGATGTGCAAGTTACCCATGGTGTGGGCATAATACACTGCATTTCAGTTAATTAGTGTATTCTACACTTCTGGTTATAGGCTGTAGACTAGATATTGGAAATAGATTAGACAATAAGGAAAAAAGGACCATTATCCCTTGTTAGCCATATTAGCATTTTTGTCATAGGAGCTAATAAAAAAAATTTAGTACATTAGACTCCAATTCATTTCTTTGCCCTTGTGATTCTTGTCTAAAAATCTGAGAGTTTCAGTGAGAGATGTTCACACGCCGCATATTGTATGTTGAAAATAATTTTTAGTCAGCTGTAAATTTCAGGTTTTCTTATCAAATTATTGTGTAAGTACTGTCTAGATGCAATATTACTTGTTTCATTATCTGTGATGTGCACTATAGGTAGTATGGAGCAATTTTTGACACACAGCAAGCTCCTCTACTGTTCAACACAGACTAACAGAGCTCTGTTTAAAAATGTGATGTGGATAAATGGGTCAGGTATCCATACATATACTTCTTTAGCTTTAATGTCTAAATGAGGACAAAAATTTGAAATGTTTTAAATGATGAAAGAAGTAAAAACTATTTAATCATCACATTTTTTTTATTTCAGTTGTGTGTTTGAGTAATGAGTAAATACCCAATTTGGCAGATACTATACACAAAGAAGTAACATGCAGTCCAAGGCCCATTGATGGGGAGATTTAATTCCTTCTAGCTGATATTTGCTACTGGATAGGGATCGTTAATTCACATGCAGAACTTCATTTTTCAGATACTATTTGTATGACTGAATCTTTGGAAAAACAGTGGCTGCACTTTACACTAGGTCCACCAGTTCCTGGTGTATGCAGAAAACATGTTCCTGGGGCTGGGGCACTAAGTGATTGTGGTGGAACCTTGAGCTAGCTCCTACTGGAAGTGATGCAGGATCCCCCTTTCCGCTAGTGTCTTCAGCCATTTTGGAGACAAGGCTAATGACTCTGGGGAAGAATAAAATGTTGTACCTATGAGCGTAAAAGCCCATACACTCTGAATAATTCAGAACCCTGCCAGTTAATGTAGTCCCACTCTTTTGAGCTGAGGGCAAAAATGCTATGAAAACAATAAGTGAAGAGAGGCATTGGGGGGAGTGAGGAATGAGAGAGGAGAGAGAGAGAGAGAGAGAGAGAGAGAGAGACAGAGAGAGAGAGAGAGAGAGAGAGAGAGAGAGAGAGAGAGAGAGAGAGAAGTGGGAGACAGAGAGAGAGAGCAAAAATGGAAGGAAGTTGAGAGTGAGAAAACTATAAAGAAAGACAGATCAATAACCAGAATGAGGAAGAGAGGGAGCTGGGAGAGTGGGTGAAAAGGAAAGAGAAAGCGAGGGCTAGAAAGACGAGAAAGTGACAAATAGAAAAAAAAGAGAAGAAATGAAAAGAGCAGGGAGAAAAAAAAGGGAGAGCAAGAGAAAATCAAAGAGAGACAAAAAGAGAAAGAGCAAAGAGAGTTACCATGAAATCCCCAACCTTTTCAGCAATGCTCGCTCCTCCACCTTAAAAAAGCATTCACAATCCAGTCAAATCCTAATAAAGCCATGTTCCACATTGTTATTTCTTCCCAACTAGTCTGATTCTCTCCCTCTTTTTCAAAACCCTTTACTCAATTTGATCTTTTCCAGCCCCACCTGTTAGTTGAGACTCCCCCAATCATCCCATGCCACCAAACTAGGAGAGTGACGGCCACACAATCTTTGTCTGAGACATGTTAAGCAACGAGCAATTCTTTTCAAACTGTGACTAATAGGACAGCTCTGCACACTTGAAGGAGAGCACTGAGTGTCCAGATCTACTGTGTTAACTAACAGATGTCTCCACTGGCTCATTTTACACTGGTGAAGGCTACTCAACTCAGCTAGTTCTGATTTTAATTCAGGTCCACTCTCAACCTTTCATAATGCACAAAGTGTGTAAAACACGCACTTTCCTACTTACCAATGTGACACTGTCATTTTTTGTGCTGATAAAGTGTGAAATGCCAACACTGCTATTAAAGCTGCCTGCACGGGTTCAAGTTAGGATGATGCCTAGTGCTAGCACTCCAAATATCTGTACTTCATTATTTCCTTTGCTTATTGTTATTTATTTATTTATTTAATTTTGCAGTTGTCTAAATTTTAAGCTGAGTTTGAAATAGGTTCCCTACACACTATTCCCTCCATTACTCATTATATAGTGCACAATTACATGGAACTGAATACGGGAAGGTAGTGAATGTCTTGTGGGTTTTACCAAACAATGCAATGCCTCATGGACATCCTGAACACATTGCACACTACATTGTTGGACAACACTACAAAATGGCCGAACCCCAACATAGTGCAGTAAATAGTGATCAGGGCACAGTTTCATACACAGCACCTGAGTGTTTAAGACTGAAAGTCTAGATTTGACCAAGGGGGTGCCCTTACCTGTCCAAGTATCCAGAACAATCTTCTAGGTGTGTAGTCAGTCAGTGAAGAATTAAATCCACTCAATCTTAAAGACAGTTCTGTGGGACATGGAGTCTGCCGCCTCATTTAAAGTCATTACAGTCTGCAATGGTGCATGAAATATGGATGTCTTCTTCTATATGAAGAACAAAGCTGCACAATAGTTCAATAAGAGCCTGTGTTAGAGAGAAGGTCAACAAAATACAGTAAACTCTGACAAAGTACCTCAAAAGGCGGCATGAAAAAATAATGACCACATATCTGGCTTTATCTACAGCTTCAGAACGTTTGCCAAAGGCAGGCGATGGAAGCTTAAAGAGTCAAAGCTGTACCTCACCCCCAAAGAAAAGACTAACTGAACACAAGGACAGCTGTTCATTCTGTTCTGAAAAGTCTCTGATGATCAGAAGAATGGACATTAAACAAGATATCAACTGCATAAATACACCAATCAACCATAACGTTAAAACTCAAAAGGGTGGAAATACAACTTGATCTTATGGATATGGCCTCAGATAATACTGGACTGACATGAAGAGATGTTTGGAAAATTAAACCAGCACACTCACATTTTAGAGCCACTGCACTGAAAATAATAATAATAATAATAATAATATTCAGAGAGTAAAGTCAGAATAATTCTGATATTAATGTCTAAAGATTTAAAAGAAATAATTCTAAATAATTTCAAGATTAAAATCAAAATACCAGCAGACACAGCCCTTTGCAGTGTAACTGAGGAATGCATTGTATTGTTGAAGTCATAAAATCGTAAAGATTTCAGGAATATATACTCAGTCCTCTGGCATATCAGGACTAGATTGTTATTAGTATTTGAACACTGAATCAGTTGTGCAAGAAGTCATTCATTCAGAAGAAGGCATTTTGTTTCACAGGATACAATTAGAATGATCATGGAAATGATGAATCCAGAGGAAGTGGAACGCCGGCATGCCCATGAGGCTCTATCGCTTTATGGCTTATGGACCGCTGTAATAAAGCCGTATTCATCGCAGCCAGTGGTTGCACTGAGGGGTTTAGTTGTTGTGTCATGTGGATGGAAGCGTGTAAAAAATAATTCTGTTCACCTGACTGCTCACAGACTGGGAGTCTGTCTACATGTTATAATAGATAATAAACCAAAGAGTGTTTCTCTAAATATTCTGACTTCTCATATATTAAATATTCTCATATATCAAATATTCTCAGATTTTTTTTTCAGTGCTGTGGCCCTAAACACTTACTGTAATAACGTTATTTGTTTTTACTTTAATGTTAGGGTTTTATTTATTTATTTATATCCTTTCAGTTGCCTAAAACCTTTGCACAGTACTGTAGATGCACTTTGTACTTCTACCATTACACGTTGTGTTCCATCTGTTGCTCTGTATACTTTTAAGCCCACGTACACCCTGTTCTTCATTAATCAGGAGTAGGTGGATAATTCTCAGCGCTGCTTAAGGACAAGACCATCCTGACCTGCCAGGTTAGCGTTTCCCTAGTCTCACGCTGCCAGACCCTCTAGGGAGTGTTTGGTGCCTTTTGTCAAGAACTGCTTACTACTGGAGGTAAAGAAATTTGATTGACACGCAAAAGGACCAATCACAAGTCTGATACTTTGGCATGATGCGTAGATGAAGCAGACTTTATGATTCACGTCAGACCAATAAAAGCCACAATACATGGAAATGCATAGACGTGGATGTGCAGAGAGCCAATCACAGCGTGCAGAACGCTGACAGTGAGGCCAGGTTAGTGTACTGAAAGTCTCAGACTCTGTCGACTTGTGGGCAGAGCATCTGTGGCTGAACCTTGCCAGGTGTTTCCTCTCTTTCAGAGTTTCGGGGTTTTAGAGCTCCTCAGAGTGTGGGGGCCTGGATCAGTGGTGGAGTACTGGGCCAGTGTTGTAAAGTGCTCCACTACTGGGTCAGAGTTTTTTACGATTACATCCAATGACAATGGTCAGGTAGAGGGGTGTAATACCTCCCCATTGTAGTGAAGCTGAGCTCTCTGGAAGGGTGCGCACCAGCTAGTCATTCTGGGGTGAGTTGGAATAATGTGCATGATTAGTATCTGGCTGAGTGCAATCAAATCCAGTTAGAAAATCTTCAAAAGGACAAGGCCTCAGAGTCAAGCATGCTTGCTTCAATCTATTCAGACATGCCTGAATCGGACAAGCTTGTTTTAATCAAGGCAGCGAACTGGCACCATGTCTTTGAGCGAATGAATTCCCTCCGACAATACATTTTTCCAGTCATCAATTACATCCCATAGAAGAAACTGTACACAATAGTCCCCTTCATCCCCTCGCAATGGCTTTCAACCCAGAGGTTGTGATCCTATTCTCTGTAATCCTCTCTCTCTCTCTCTCTCTCTCTCTCTCTCTCTCTCTCTCTCTCTCTCTCTCTCTCTCTCAGTGAGAAGGAGGCAGAGAATGGGGGAGGGAGAGTTACAGGCTCATTTAGTGGTTAATAATTGACTGTGAATTACCCAGGCCCTGTTCTCCTGAATGAGACACACAGAAGAAGAAGACAGGAATGAGGGAAGCCTCTCTTCTTGCACGAGTATCAATGCCAGCCTCCACATAATTACTGCTTTGTTATGCGGAGATCATTTATTATAATTACAGTTTGATTGCTTGAATGAAAACCTCTCTCACAGTCTGCTGCTGACTCACAATGGAGGAATGTACATACAGCATAACCCCTCTCTGTGTTTACTGGTTTCTCTTTATTTCTCTTCCTTTCTCTCTCTCTTTTCTCTTGCTCTTCTTGTCCCTCCCTCCCTTGCGCTCTCTCTCTCTCTCTCTCTCTCTCTCTCTCTCTCTCTCTCTCTCTCTCTCTCTCTGCCTCCTTCTGTAATTTCTCTCTTTTTCTCATTGACTCTGTTCTTGTTTGTCATTCACTCCCCACTTTTATGCACTGTTTATTTTGGTCTTTATTTCTTCTCTCTCTCTCTCTCTCTCTCTCTCTCTCTCTCTCTCTCTCTCTCTCTCTCTCTCTCTCTTTCTCTCTCTCTCTCTCATTTATTATTTATCTCTGTCTCTATTGCTCTGTTCTTTTACTTGCTCATTATTTCTCTCTTTCTCTCACTCTCTCTCTGTCTTTTTCACCTCTCTTTAACACACCCTTAAACTTCAATTTTTTGCCTTCACTTCTATACTATTTCACTATTATATTTTTTTATTTTTTAATTATTATTATTTTAATTATTTCACTATTTCTTTATTACTCTCTCCCTCTCGTTGTCACCTCCCTATTTTCTTTCTTTGTATTTATTTTTCTCTCTCACTTTCATGCTCCCGTTATTCCTCTCATTTGCCATGTTTATATGCAGATTGATTATCTGTTAATAATCAGACTAATAGCCTTTCAGAATCCTAGGCACTGGAATGTGGTGCGTAAAAATAAATCATTAAGTGAAAGCAAAACAAGCTTGTGGACATGTGTTATGTGTGTGTGTCTGTTTGTGTGTTATAACGGCAAGAAGATCTTATTGGTCATTTTTGGTCCATTTCTTTGGGTATTGACCGACCCGGAGGGTTCCCTCTTAAACTGTTTTGAGCTGTTTTGAATTTGTGGAGCTGCTGTATCTCCGCAGGCAGAGGTTCTGCAGAGATAAACAATCAGCTTTAAAAAGCATCAGGTGCAAATAAACAAACATGTTTGTTGAGAAGGATGAAAAGAGGGAAAAAAAGGAAAATAGAGGATGGGGAAAAGGATTCCAGGGAGTTTGCATTCCATTATTTCCCATTCTGCATCTCTCTCTCTCTCTCTCTCTCTCTCTCTCTCTCTCTCTCTCTCTCTCTCTCTTACGTTCTGGATTTTTCACTGATCTTATGCATGACACTTCACTGAAGTGTGTGTGTGTTAGTCTGAGGCAGGGAGAGAAAGAGAGAGAAAGGAGGGAGTGCTGAGGGTGGGTGTGTGTGTGGAAAAAACAGAGAGAGGGGGGAAGGAAGAGGGGTTTGTTTTTTGGCTGTATGCATTGCTGGTATCTTTTCCTTCATGTCTCTGGGATTTTTAGTTTCTGGCTCTGGAGAATAAAGCAGAAGTCACAGGAGCAGTGCTTCTCTCCCTAGAGGTCTAATTACAGCTGCTTTAGTCCACTGCTCAGGCTGGACGCAAGTGTGGAGCTCCGGATGCGCTGCTGCTGCTACTAGGAGCATGTGCAGAAATGCAGTCCGTGAGAGCATACAGATGAATATTAGTTATTTTAAACTCCATATATATATATATATTTTTTTAAGGTGGCAACATGGCTACCCAGTCAGTAGGCGTTTACTGGGGGAGCTGCGTGATACATTTACAGCATTTAATACATTTCCATTGGTCCATCCCAACTCAGAGCAAAGATATTTGCAGTGTTTATGTTATTGTGACCCACGGGCCATGCCTCAGCCATCCAAAACGATTGATCTCACTCTCTCTGCGTGGGTAGGACGCCCTGCCCCACCACCACCCTTTTTCTGCACAGCACAGTCAATACAGGTGTCTGTTGCTTAACATAAGAGAACTGGGCAGTTACTGATCTCCTCCAAGTGTGTTGAGCTCTAAAATGGCATTGTGTTATCCACAGTTAGAGTAGAAATGTTGGCTGGCTTAATGTCTCAGAGGAAGCATGTGTTAGGCTTCACCTTCCAAGTGACAATATGTTTAAGAGTCTTAAATGTGTATATTGTAAATTCAGTTGTAAATTGAAAGTATATTTGTGTCTTAATATGGACTTAATGTAATGTGGTAATGGTGAAATATACCATGGCTTAATGTGACTTCTGACTGTAAATTAGATAAATTAATGCTGGTCTCTTACTTTTGCACTCATGTATATATGACTGGTCACAGCAGAGGGTGTACAAAATGCAGAATGACACCCCCCCCTTTGAAGTTTTCCTTTTGAAGCTTTAGCTTTAAAATAGTATTATAGTAAAATATAAATATAAATATAAAATAGTAAAACATATTAATATATCAACAGCATATAGCAAAATATCAGTGATAAATGTAGCCTTTTTAGTATTAGCCAGCAGTCTGTATTAGAGTGCTTTCTTCATGTAGTGTTATGAAGGCTTCTTCAAAAGGATTTTCCCCTGTCCTCATTCAATTCCAGCATCTTTTGTATTCAGACTGTATTCCATCTCAAATTATTTCTCCCTTCTCACTTTACCCTCTGATGAATCTAACAGCTTTACACTGCATATACTCTACATGGACAATAGTTCTGAGACACCTACACATTTACCTACAGAAGCTTTTGTGATTTTCTATTCTAAATCTATAGGATTTAATATGGATCTGGTCTCTCTTCTGCAGCTTCTGTGTAAACTTTCTACAAGATTGTGGAGTGTCTCTTGGACCCATTTATCTAGAAGAACTTGCATAAGGTCAAATACTGGTATTGGAAGAGAGGGCCTGACCCAGTCTCAAACCTAGTCCAACCCAATAGTGCTCAGTTGGCTTGATAGCTCTGTGTGGGACTTTATGTCTTTATGGAAATTGCTTTGTGCACAGGGGAACAGGAAGAAATGTCTTGAACTGACTTGTTGCAAAGGTAGTACCTAATAAGTGTGTCACACTCAAATTAGCCGAGCTCTGAAGAACAACTCATTCTTTCACTATTTTTTATGAGTGTGTGTGTGTGTATGTGTGTGTGTATGTATGTGAAATATCTTCAAGTAGCTTGTAGCTTCCAGTAGTTTCCAGTAGCTTACAGAAGGGTTTTCTTTGAGGTATCTTGCCATGGTGGTGGGCGATACGACACAAAAGGTCAGTGTGTGAAAAGGCTGTGGCTTCCTCCCTCCAAGCCCTTCATTTTCTGCTCCATTTTTGGCCCTGAGCTCAGCAGCACCGCTGCTCTAGAGGCCAGCTCTGGGTCATAGCATTTTATACACACAAACACACACATACACACTCACACACACACACACACACACACACACACACACTTTAGACTTGCTCACCACGCCAAGCCTATTCTACTCAAAGGTTTGTTTTTATACCTTGTCAGGACATAAGGCCTTTGTTATTTTTATATTTCTTTATATATTTATACACATTGAGTATATAATCTAAAAAATGCTTTGTCCAATAGTATAGGACACTCAAGAGCAGCTGCACATTGAAAGTTTCAGTGCCTAAAGTATTTGTCTAAAATGTTATAAATTAAATAATTTATGTGGCTGAATTCAATCACATTCTCACAGCGATGTTCATTATTTGTTTCTGCCTCTTGTTCAGTGTTGAGCTGTGCTCTGCCTGACCCAGCCGTAACCTCACCCCAATCAAGGATAAAAGATTTGTGTTCCTGGGTGGAGAAAAACAGGTCAGATGTCCCCACAATCACAACGTATTCTTCTTTTCATCATGCTGGGTATGTTTAGTGTCCCCAAAAAGTGCTAGAAACATGACATTAAACACCTCAGAATGGCAAGAGTCAGGATTTAAGTTTTAAGAGGATATCTCGCCGCACAGGAGGGTGAAGGCAATTGTTGGTTTTCTCTCTCTCTCTCTCTCTCTCTCTCTCTCTCTCTCTCTCTCTCTCTCTCTCTCTCTCTCTTTCTCTCTCATGCACTCTCTGTCAGTAAATATGATGACTCCACAGCAATTCTCCAGGTTTCAGAGTTCCAAAAGTGGACACAACCAAACACTCACAGACAAAATGGGTAAAATTCCTCACTGATTTGGAAGCAAAAGTAGCATTCTTTCTCTTTCTCTCTCTCTCTCTCTCTCTCTCTCTCTCTCTCTCTCTCTCTCTCTCTCTCTCTCTCTCTCTCTCTCTCTTTCTCTCTCTCTCTCAAGAGATTGGTTCTGGATCACAAAAGCCTCTCCTACTCATCCCAAAGGTTTTGAATTGAGCCTCTTCAGTCCAGAGGAGACAGTTACACTGCTCCACAGCCCAATGCTGGGGGCTTTTATATCTTTGAAACACTTGATATTAAGCTATGAGGACTGTACAAACTGTGTGTCAAGAATAGGTGAAATCATTCACCTATGGGTGTCAACTAATGTTTGGACACAACATCCAGAGTATTGAAATCATTCTGGGAAAAATAATAACTCCATAATTAATTTAATTTAAGTATAAAACAAAAGCAGGGGTGGCAAGGTGGCGCAGCAGGTAGTGTCGCAGTCACACAGCTCCAGGGACCTTGAGGTTGTGGGTCAATTCCCACTCCGGGTGACTGTCTGTGAGGTGCGTTCTCCCCGTGTCCGTATGGGTTTCCTCCGGGTGCTCCGGTTTCCTCCCACAGTCTAAGAACACCGTAGGTGTGAGTGTGTGTGTGTGAGTGTGTGTGAGTGTGTGTGTGTGTGTGTTGCCCTGTGAAGGACTGGTGCCCCCTCCTGCCTTGCGCCCAATGATTCCAGGTAGGCTCTGGACCCACTGCGACCCTGAACTGGATAAGCGCTTACAGATAATGAATGAATGAATGAACAAAACAAAAGCAGCACTTGGCCACTAATGGCGCTGTTTCACCAAATCCACAGTCTGTTACAAACCTGAAGAAAAATCACAGAAACAGTGCTGTAAACTGTTACAAGAAAATGTAACAGAAAAAGGGCAAAAGGAAATCTCTGCTTCTCCTAACAGTTTGATGTTATGAGATACACCCTTAAAAATTATGGTACTTAAAGGGTCCTTTAATAAAGAAAATAGTTTTGTACAGAACATTAAAACAACTATGAATGATTAAATGTTTCTTTGCATATTCATGGGAAATATGCTAAAGAGTTCTACATTGCTCCAAAAGTTGCTAAATAGAACCATCTAGAACTCATTCTCATAGAACCAATAGAACTCATTTTCACTATGCAAAGAGTTCTTTGAGTGTTCAGGGTTCTATATAGAATTTTCTTTTTTAAGAACCCTTGAAAAATCATAATTTTTAAGGGTGTAGGGTAATGCATAGGGTTATGGTTGTGTGGGGATATGAATATATTTGGGCTTGGGTATATGGTGTGACCATACAGCCAACACATTTATAATTCAGGCTTTAATTGAAACTGAACGGCAAAAGACAAGTGCAAACTTTCTGGCTATCAACCACACATTTACAACATGAGCTCAACAACACTGCTGCATGAATTCAAACACAGAGTTGTTAAATCTCTACTGATTGGTACAGGAGCCTTAGTTTATACCCATTGTGGAGGAAGAAGGGTCTCAGAGGAGTTGTAGAGCAGCAGCCAGCTTTCATTGCCTTCAGTCTGCTCAGTCTGACACAACAAATTACTAAAAACAAAATGTCTAGAGAAAGAATGGCATGTTTTAAAGGGTCTATCTAAAGCACAACACTCTAGTTTTAATTATGTATGCATATGAATGCCAGCAGCTCACACTGAAGGTCAGGCTCTGTTGCATTCACTAGTGTTCCATGCTGTTGGTTTGCCGATAAATGCCCTTGTTTACATATTCTCCCAGTTTGAGTGTTATATGCTAAATGCAGTCTGCTGTTATGTAACATCCAGGTCTGACAGTATTACTCCATTAAACTCAATTACTTAAAAAAAAAATCAAATAAAGTATAAAAACAAAAACACACAATGCTTAAACTGTCCTTTTCAATGCATTGCCAATGACTGGCATTTAGAAAATTAAATCTTCTATTTACCATACCCTTCACTTACCTTGTTTACCGTGTTTTAATAACTTATTTTAGTAAACATATCTTAGGGGCATCACAGTAATTGGGGTCCTGGGGTTGTGGGTTCAGTCCCCTCCCTCAGGTCACAGTCTGAGGAGTTTGGTGTGTTCTCCCAGGGTCTGCATGGGTTTTGTCCAAGTTTTCGCCCACAGTCCAAAACACATGTTGTTAGATTGACTGGTTGTGTGAAAATGCCCTTGCGTGTGATGTACTGAGTGTCCTGTGATGAATTGGCACTGTGTCCAGAGTCTGTGCCTGCCTTTCCCCCAGAGATTCCAGGTCGGCTCTGGAGTGGTAACAGGAAATGAGTAAATAAATGAATGAGTGAGTAAGAAACAATATAATAATTGGTGTTAAAATTGGATGCAGGGTACACAGCCTTTCCCAAATGTCAAGACAGGGTGAAATGGTAATAGAAAATTGGGTAGAGATACAGGTGGACTGCAGTGTGTAATTGTAAAACTAGAAAGTGCTCATTTATGGTCAGTGGAGCTGATAAAATGAACAGCGACTGTAGACACAAGGTAGATATTCCTATTCTAGTGATCGTTTGGTGTATTGCTCTGATTAGATTAGTGGTACAGTTTTCATTCATCCATTGTCTGTAACTTCATGTCCAGTTCAGGTAGAGCCCTCTGCAACTAGTATAATCAGCGATGACTAACCCACAATCCTTTAGAAACTTCACATTAAGGCCATGATACAAAAGATAAGAGTGGAGCTCAGAAAGAGAAATCTGGTGATGTGTGGATTTATCCCGGGCAGAGCGTTGTAAAGCCTACTGGTGGCAAGTCCTCATCAGGAAAACAAAGCTCCACATCAGAAAATCTTTTTGGGGCAGCATGTTGCAAGACTGTGGGATTTGTTGCCAAATGTGTTTCAGATGTTGGAAACTGACGGATTACCAAAGGTCCTGGTGTTTTCCTCTTCTCTTGTGGAGAAGTTCCATGAATGTCAGGGACTGAGTTTGCATGGGCGAGAAAAAGAGAATTTCAAGTTTACTCACAGCAGGGAAAGATACATACAAATATTCAACTCATGGCTTCCCTGTCGTCTTCTGAGAACTTGCAACAGCAATTCTGTTTATAATTCACATTGTGCTGGTCTTATACACTCTCTGAAAAAAAGGGAGAGTAGAGGTACATTATTGTCACTAAAGATACTAACAGTGTAAATGTACCTTTAAAGGTACCTTATAGTGGTGTTAAAGTCCAGTTGTGTTCCCTAAAGGTTAATTACATACTTTTATCCAGAAAGAGAGTAGAATATTTGTAATCTTTCACTATAGCACTGTGTAAAATAAAAGAACATAATGTATGTCCTGGAGATGAAATGGAGGTGTATGAAAATAACACAACTTTAAGGTACAATTATGTTCCCTACAACTAAAGGCAATGAATATGTTACCCTTGAGGGTACCACAACAGTGATGTTTTTTTTTTGTTTGTTTTTTTCTGACAGTGTACAAATTGCATAGGTTGCGTTGCATTTTTTTTTTTTTTTTTTTTGGGGGGGGGGTGTTTTTATTTTATTTTATCACATATTTAAATTATATTCATTCATTCATTCATTCACTATCTGTAACCGCTTATCCAGTTCAGGGTCCAGAGCCTACCTGGAATCATTGGGCGCAAGGTGGGAATACACCCTAGAGGGGGCGCCAGTCCTTCACAGGGCAACACACACATTCACTCACGCACTCACACCTACGGACACTTTTGAGTCGCCAATCCACCTACCCATGTGTGTTTTTTTTTTTTTTTTTGGACTGTGGGAGGAAACCGGAGCACCCGGAGGAAACCCACGCGGACACAGGAAGAACACACCAACTCCTCACAGACAGTCACCCGGAGCTTTGAATCGAACCCATAACCTGTGTGACTGCGACACTAACCTGCTGCGCCACCGTGCCGCGCTTTTTAAATTATATTGTAATACTTTTTTTTAATTGTTTTTATTATCTTTTACTTTTTAAATTCTTCTACTGTAATGTTTCTGTATCGCTCTGTAAAGCCATTGTGAATTATGCCATTATGAAGCCATTGCCATTATGAAAGGTGCTCGATAAATAAACTTACTTTGTAGATGTGTGAAAGGGGCCATACATGAACTAAGGTTCACTATGCCCTGTGACAAGACATTAGTTATAAAAGACCCAGGATTAGGATGTGGATCAGAGGAAATGTGGTCTTTGAAGTAATGGAGCTCTACACAAAAGCATTAGGATGAATAGGAGTGGTGTATATTTAATGAAAACTGATCATCCAACATCAGCACCTGACCTCACTAATGTTCATGTGGCCAAATACAATCAGACCCTCCCATTAATGTGTATTAATGTGGCTGGTGTATTATCATCACTGCAATGACACTGATGTAGTGGTACATAAAAGTACTACTTAAAATTGTTCTTAAGGAACTTTTGCCTTGCAGGAAGAAATATAATATTGTAAATATATGGTAATTAGCCAACAGGCAGAAATGAACCTGATTGCTTGGCATGCATTGAGCAGAAATCTTCAAATACGATGCTATAAACCAATAAAGCTCCACCTAATGATTTTAGAGGAGGTAAGTGGCTAATATAAATATATCCTTGAACAGAGGATGTAATACAATATTGTTCTGCTGCCTCTGAGGCAGATTCTAAAGAAGTACATTTTCACACTTGATTAATGAACGCTGCCTTTGAAGAAGCTGCACAATTATAAACAGTAATGCTCTTCTTCCTCAGAGGCAGCAATCATGTGCTATTTCACTTTGTCTTAGTACCTGCCTCAGAGGAAGCATAGCATTATTGTTCAATATCCTGTAGCTTTTTCAGAGGCAGCTATCCTCCATTCAACAAACAAAATAATGATGTTTTTCTACACTTCCAATAAATTTTGAAACAGTGAATCAGAAGTCGGTAAACATTGGGGTAAAAGCAGAGCTTTACCAGTTTATAGCTCAGAATTTCAAAATATCTGCGTAATGTGTGCTAACAAATCGCATTCATCCCGACCTGTTGGCTTATGACCAGTTATATAACTTCTTGCCTAAAAAACATTTTCAATAGTGATTTTTTTACACAAGCTTTGTTGGGTTGTTAATACATGTTGTGCTTGTATGAGTGGATCAGACACAGCAGAGCTTCTGGAATTTTTAAAGTCCTTAGTGTTGCTGCTGAACTGAGAGTAGTCCACCAACCAAAAAACTATTTGGTCTGCATTCTTTGTCAATCAGAGTATGAATTACACAATCTGTGTAGCAACAGACTTTACATCTACACAGTGGACCCAGATAACAAGGCAGCCAAAAACTCTAGCAGCACTGCTGTGCCTGATCCACTCGTACCAGCGTAACACACACTAACACTACTGCAGCTGCAGTCTATTGTTGATGGAATATATTTATTTATCAGCACAACACTCATGTTTTCTCCTCAAAAGCTTAGAGCTACTTCATGAGCCCTGACACTTTGCAAAAAACATAAAACATGGATTAACCTCAAAGACTGAGGATTCTGGTGATTTTCTAAATGAGTACCAACACAAAACATCCAAGGTTTCTCAAGATAAACATCCCAGCCTCCATTCTTCTGCACCTTGTGATCAGAGCCTGTTGAAAGAGGGAGCTCAGATAGCCAAAAATAAAATGATGCAGAAGAAGAAAAGGAGGAGGAGGAGGAGGAGGAGGAGGGTGTTTCCAAGAAGGCCAGGAGTGGAAAGAGAGAGTTGTGAGGCTCTGAGGGATGGAAAGAGGGATGAAGAGAGAGGAGGAGGAGGGGATAATCACCCCCATGTGTGAGCAGCAGAAGTTTCCCTCTAATGAGAATGTGGTGGGTGTTCTGCTGGAGTCGTGACTGTGGTGTGTTCCTCAAATTTGTCTCAGAGATATACCTCCAATCTAACAGCAAGAAATAAAGAGGCACTGCGGAATCATGTGGGATATAGCCCACCGACCAATCACGGTCCGGCACCGTCCATTCCATCGTCATGGATTCCCTGTCAAGTCAGATAATTGGCCCTGCTTCATCACATCCTCAGATCCCTTTGTACACTGGCCTGTTCTATTCGCTCTTATTTATTATTCCAATGGAAATGACTAAAGGAAGACTTCCAGTGAGTGCTGTATTCATAATGCTGCATTAATATATTAATAAGCACCTCCTGGTTTTTACACTCACTGTCAATTCTCTCAGCTCCACTGACCATACAAGAGCATGTTGTAGGTCTACAATTAGAGACTGTAGACTACACGTTGTTCTGCATACTTTGTTAGCCCTCTTCCCCCCTGATCCTCACTGGTTAGGACCCCATCATGACCACTGATGTGCCTGTAACCCTTAATGTTGGGTTTGATTTAGATTTAGTTTTAGTCTTAATCTTTTGACTAAAATGTGTATTAGTTTTAGTCTCACTTTAGTAATTTAATTAATTTTAGTCCACATTTAGTTGCTGAAACTAAATAATTTTCTTGTAGTTTTTATTCAATTCATTCAATTTTTTGAATTTGAATAAATGTTTAGTTATATTTTTAGTTTTTTTTTTCTATTTTACAGGTGTTATTTATTGCTAACATATATAAACAACAGTTTACAAGTTATTTTACATTTACAAATGTTAACATATAACACTATGGAAGGAATATATCCACTTTTTGCTTCAAATAAATTTTGCATTTGTTTAACATTAACATTTTAATTTGAAAAAAAGCACTGCAGAAGTCACCTCAAACTCTATGAATCATTGGCTATGAATTATTTAGTCCTTGTCTAGATTTTATTGTGAAAATAATCATCAACAAATAGTTTTTTTAATGTTTTCGTTAACAAAATGAACACCTCTTGTCCACTCACTGTCCACTCTCACACACCTACCTTGTGATTCCACAGTGTAAATACAGCATTTTACAGAGTAGCTCATCTTTTGCTGCCCATTGTCATTGTCAGTAATCCTCTAGCTGTTTATCGGTGCTCACTGGATGATGTCAATCAGATGCTGTTGATTGAATATATTTGATTGATGTACTTTAAACAGCCTAGCAGTGACAATTAGGTGTTTTAAAACTCCAGTAGCACTGCTGTACCTGATCCACCCATGCCATGCTATCACCATTTCAGTGTCACTGCAGTGCTGAGAATTATCAGCCATCCAAGTAATGCCTGCTCTGATGTTGTCCTGTGAGGGTCCTGACCATTGAGGAACAAGGTAAAAGAGGGCTAACAAAGTATGCAGAGCAACATACAATGCTCCTAAATTGTCAGTGGAGCTGATACAATGGAATATGAGTAGAGGTGGAAGTACATATGTGGCTTCAGTGTTATGGAGCTATTAAAAGGCAGGCAAAATTATACAGACTTACTAGGTATGGTAAGGCATTATATATAGCCCCTTTAAGCCTTATGAATGCATTATTAAGTATTCATAGGAAGTTCATTTCCAAAAGAAATGTCACTGCATTGAAAGTGCTTGTCATTTTCATACCTGCTCTAATAGGGCCAAAGAACATTTCAGAAATGTCATGCTCTGACAGAGTGAATACAGACTGCTGAACAGGTCTTAATACTGGCCGTGCATGTGCCACGCTTTCCCTGTCTCAGCCGTCATCGACAAGCTTTCACGATCTCAGTCAAAACCTCAGATCTCTGCCACACCTGGAATCCAGCACCGTGAGAAAGTGAAGGTTGCTCTGAAGATGGCAGCTCCTACCTCCTGACGGGCCTCAGATGATTATTTTCTGACACGTCAAAAATCTTTCGGTGGAGATCCTAAGCTGTGAACAGTTTTCTGACACAAAGTGACACGTCTCGAGGAGGAATCTCTAGGAATATGAAAAATCTCGGACTGTCACACAGGGTTAGGATTCAGGAATTAAACTGTAAACTGTGTAGTGTGAAGGCCTACATCAGCTTGAAAACTCAACAGAGAAACTTTACCATGAGAGCAACTTAATGACTTAAAGCATTACATTATAATGACTGTAAGTCTAATGACAGTGTACAGGTGATAACATCTGTGTGTTACAGCACAACAAAGACAAATTTCTTTCATGCAGAAATAATGAATAACTTATTTTTATTATTATTCTGAATATGGACCTTCCTAGGCTTCACATTTTCACCCTCAAATGTTGGTTCCAGAACCAGAAAATTTATTCCCAGCTAGAACCAAAGAATAGGGCAAATTGTGATTATGCCCGTGGGCATGTCAACTAAAGAAGCTCCAGAAAGTGCACAGAGCCTCACATAAAGAGTTATGGTGCAGTGAGGCTGAACAGGGTAGTTGTATTGTCCTTAACCTGGGCCACTGGGGCTAATACTGAATTCATCCAGAGCTGGGCATGTAATGTAAATCTCTCACGGCTAATGGATTCATCTCTCATGGAATGTCTGGAATGAAGATTTCTTGTTTTGTCTTGGCAATATGTAGATTCAAATATGTTCCTTGTTCTTATGTTCAGCTATTATTTAAAATATATATTTATTCTTATTTACTTTTAACTAAGTCTCATTCAGACTGTTCCTTATTCATACAGTTATAAACAAAACATGAGTCTTGGTTCCTTTCAAGGTTTTTTCTTATGCTCTGAGGGGGTTTTTTCTTGCTACTGTCACCTTGGCTTGCTCATTTGGGGCTAGGACCTGGACCTGGCTGCTTTGTGACAGAATCTGTTGTAAAAACACTCTCTAAATAAAACTGAATGTGCAAGTGGAAGAGAGAATGTAAAGCTTCACTATGTAAGTTTGACAGGTTTTGGGAAACTCTGAGATACGGAATTACACAGAATGTGCGGAAGAACATGTTGCAACATAAGGTGTGCTGCATTCCATCCAAATGTGGGCCCCCACAGACCAGTGGCAGATGCTGGTCTTTCAAAGAGGGGAAGCTCAATTTCGGCCTACATCATAAAATGTGTTGGTTTATTTATACGTAAATTCTACCCTCTGTTCCTTTTCAAGAAAATGATCTGTGACCCTGTCGTACCAAGAAGGCGTCTTTCCAGGGACTTGACTAGTGTCCTCTCAATGGCCAGCAGAGCTAGGCTACTTAAACGGCCTTGGCCCATGTGAAGTGTGTCCGCCTGTGAGTGCTTTGTGACGGTGGAGGGGCTCAGCAGCACTCGCTGGACAGAAACTGCGATAGAAGTCAGAAAGAGTGATAGAAGTCAGTCTCCAGTCGATTTGTCACTAGTTGTTTTTAACAAAGAAAATGCCGCTAAAAGGACTTAGAAAGTCTCCGGTTCAACTCAGAACAGAATGAAAATGTAATGCTCGCACGGATCTTTACACCAAAGGATCGCTGATTCGCTCATTTCGCTGTCAATCAAAAAGGGATTCAGCCTCAGACAGATCATCCAATCATCATGCAGAAGCTGAGCGTCCGGGCCAGCCGAGGCCAGCCCACTGCCCCATAGACCCCTTAGAGATGCTGAGCGTCCGATGGGCGGGACAAAGCCCAGCATTTATCCAACTCAACTCGTTTCGCTGCACTTCACTGCTTCGTTATTGAACACTGTGGACGCTCAGCGTCCTCACTGTTTAAAGAACTGTGAAGCTGCGGGAATGATTGAGAGGAAAGCCGTGTCTTTACCAGTGATAAGAAGCTGATTCTGAACAAAAGTTGAGCGCGTTGTAGTGCATATTTATTCAACGACATGTACACACAACAGTATATATTTGATCACTTATTTTTGACATTTTAGGGGAAGCTGAGCTTCCCTTGCAGTCTTAGAGCAATCGCCTCTGCATCAGACATTTGATAGAAATGTCCTCTATGGAACACAATTTGTTTGAAAAGTACTGAATATAATTTCAATTGTCAAAAAAATAGGACAACAACAGCAAAACTTTTTCCAAATGAGCCTCATTTTACTCCTGAGTTGTGTGCTTCATGGGGTTTCTCCAAGTCTTTGTGAGCCTGTTAAGGTAATGTCAATATTTAAAGGCATCTGAAATGGTCTGGGGCGGCACGGTGGTGCAGCAGGTAGTGTCGCAGTCACACAGCTCCAGGGGCCTGGAGGTTGTGGGTTCAATTCCCCCTCCGGGTCTGTGAGGAGTTGGTGTGTTCTCCCCGTGTCTGCGTGGGTTTCCCCTGTGTGCTCCGGTTTCCTCCCACTGTCCAAAAACACACGTTGGTAGGTGGATTGGTGACTCAAAAGTGTCCGTAGGTGTGAGTGAATGTGTGTGTGTGTGTCTGTGTTGCCCTGTGAAGGACTGGCGCCCCCTCCAGGGTGTATCCCCCACCTTGTGCCCAATGATTCCAGGTAGGCTCTGGACCCACCACGACCCTGAACTGGATAAGCGGTTACAGATAATGAATGTATGAATGAAATGGTCTGAAAAACTCCCACCAAATGTAACCCACAGCTCTGACTGTTGATTGACTTTTTCCAGCTGTATAGGATGACCTCTTTCAATTTTAACAAGCAAATCTTATGTAGTGCAGCTTTGCTTGACTTTTCATTTTACATTTTTGTTGTTTAAGTTCCTGTCATCCAGATAAAGGAGGGAGAATCGGAAGTTCCTCTTTGACCCTGTCAATGTGGACTATAAAGTGAATGCAAATGTAATTCATGAGAGTAATACCTCCAGATCTCTCGACATTTATGCAGCCGTCCCGAGTGAATCCGCAGGGTAATAGCTGTCTTATCCATGACTCAGCAACAACTGCAAGCAGTAAAACACAAGTTAAGGCTTGGTCTCACTGAGGACTCAATATTTCTGGGTCCTGTTTTTGACTCATTCTCATTTGGACTGCCAATACAAGTGGACACTCTGGAGCAATCAAACATGAGCCAAAGGTCACATGCCCAATGTGTAGTGTCCCCTAGAGAAGTGCTGGGATTGAGCTGTAAACCAGTAGAACTGGGTTCTCTGGAGTGATTGAGCTCAATTCAGTGCCTTTGGGGTGACACTGAAAATACATGAAATACAATAAAATGCATTTTTGGAATCCCGAACGTATCCAAATGTGAACTAAGTCCATCAAGTGTAAACACATGGGTGATAGCTGTAGCAGTTGATCTGCAGGCATATAGTTAAACATGCTGAGAGAGGTGTTTTAACTTAATGTCATGAGAAGGATGAGGCTCCCCTATCTGCACAGTGAAGTAGTCGCTCTAATTAGCAATGTGGAGATAAAAGACCATCATTCATTATTGAGTGTGGCGGTAGGGTCTCGTCATCTCTTGCTATGGAACTTTTTTTTCTTGCCTGAAGTTTGAGAGTACACGAATCTTCACTTTCATCTGTAAAAGAATCAGCTCACTTCTTAAACAGTGTGTGTGAGTGGTGTGTGTGTGTGTGTGTGTGTGTGTGTGTGCACATGTTGTCACCTGCTCATGCTGAAGAAGAGAAGGCTTTAAATCACTTCAGAAAGTAAAGATTTTCCAAGTATCTCCCTTCTTTTCATTCCAAGTATTAAGAGTTTGGGCTAGTTTTCATTACAGATAGTTTGAGTTTTAAGCACATTAAAGGTATTCAGAAATTTTGTTACAAATATTCAGTACATTTGCCCATTATTATTATTATTATTATTATTATTATTATTATTATTATTATTATTTTCAGATAATTCATGTTTTTTGTTTGCTTCTAATTCATTTTTTCCCTGTTTTTCACTGAAAATATGAATCTATTTATGCCTGTATTTTGGGTATTCACTGCTATAGTGTGGTGGTCACACAGCGTCTGTAAGGAGTTTGGTGTGTTCCTCCAGATGCTTGGGTGTCCTTTCACAGTCCAGAAACATATGTTGGTATGTGAGTTATCCACAGGTGTTAGTGTGTGACTGGGTGAAAGTGTGCTAAGTGTGTAAATGTCAACAGGTGTGAATGGTGCCTCTTCCAAGGTGTGTCACTGCCTTGTGCCCAAGGATTCTGGGTAGACTCTGGACCCACTGTGACTGTGAGTGAATGAGTATTTTTACATTTATTTCAGAGATGTTTGCATTGTTATTATTATAGATTTTCATTTTTGTTTGGATTATGTTACAGATATTCAGTGTTTATACTTCTGTTTATTCCAGATGTTTAGAATATATGGCTTGCCTGCTATTCATTACAGGGATTCAGTGTTTTTACCTTGTATTTAATTCATGGATTCAGAGATTTTTCTTGTTTAGTCTCCCAGGATTTTCCTTAATTTTCATTCCCAGTGTTTGTTTTTTTTTTCTTGGCATTCAAGACAGATTTTATATTGTATTTTTTCTTTGCCTAGGTTTCATTGTCCTTGTTCTGCAGACACTCTGTATTATTTTCTCTCTGTTTTGAAGTATGTGTGTGTGTGTGTGTGTGTGTGTGTGTGTGTGTGTGTGTGTGTGTGTGTGTGTGTGTGTGTGTGTGAGAGAGTGTGTGTGAGTGTGTGTGTGTGTGTGTGTGTGTGTGTGCCACTCAGTAGCCATGGGGCACACAGTAAACACTAGGTCTCAGATGGATTACTTTACTGTGGCTGTCAATTTCATGCTGAGGCAGAAACAGTTGCTGCCACCAGTGTTAGGCAGAATGCAGATCAATATGTTCAAGCCCCTCCGCAGCTCTGCACATTTGAGCCTGCATCCTGCACCCCGGCTATTGTTATTCTTCAGCAAAACCCATGAGCCATGCTTAATAGATTTGAATATTTAGCCCCAGGTGACTCTAATTACTAGTTTGACAAATGCCTGTTTTCCAGATCAGAGTTTTTTAATGGAAGACTTATTCGAAAGTGTAAATTTTCTGTTTAAAATGGCATTTTGGGAAGGCTTTATAGATGTGAATTTTACTGCATTCAGGAGAATACAAGAGAATTGCTAAGATCAGGTACTGATAGGGGACAGTGACTTCTGAATCACACACTTCATTCCAATTCAGGTGAAAGGTATTAGTGGTGTTCCATCACCAGTAGACCCCCTGCTCCACAGCCCAATGCTGGAGGGCTTTATACCCCTAGCTGATGTTTAGCTTTAGTCACTGTGACCTTGAGCTCATGACATAGTTTCACATTGTCCCTGGTTGCCATTGTTTTTGTTCGCTTTTTATTCCAGAGGAGTTTGGCCTGGATTTATTTCTAGCTATTCAGATTTTCCCCTGGCATTCATTGTAATACTCATTGTTTTGCCTGTTCCGACCCCCTCCCCCTCCCCCTCCCCCTGTTTTTTTCCTGTGTGGGTCAGAACCATCATTGAAGCAGAGCACAAACATGGAAGCCAGGTTCAAGGTTTGTTTAAGAAGTATATTAAGGAAAAACAAGACACACCTACCTGGGATGATGAGATGGGGTGTAGGTTCTAAAGGGAGAAGCCTGTAGCAGTTTTATGTAGTGATGTAAACACAGCTTTGCTACTACTAAGTTCAGAAGGTAGATTACATTTTATTTATTCCTGAAATACATATTAATATCACAACCAACTTTCACTCTTACCTTCCTCCTCTCCATTAACATTTTCTCCATTCTGAGGCTAAAGTTTTCTGTGAAACATTTACTCAGCAAATTAAGAGATTTCAATTGGAAAAAAAAAAAAAAACACTACACACATTCAATGAGATTTCTGGGTCTGCAATAGACCTTAAAGCAGCTGAATACATAAGCAGTGTCTCCAAAATTGTGGCGAGAGTGTATGTCTCCGAGGGCCAATTTATCATCAAAGATCATATCCCAGTGTCTGCTAAGCTTTGACCATATTTCATGACCCCAAAGAAGGACCTCTTCAACCTTCTCAATCTTGACCCCAAAGGAACACCCTTAGGCGAACATATAACCACTTAAGAGCTTATCATTTTACTGTGATAGATTCAGGAACATGTCTCCAGAGGCCAGTTTATCATCAAAGATCAGGCTCTAGTGACTGCTCAAAGTCACTGTGGTTATTAATGAAATGTGTAGAGGACATTAAAACACGATGTCCACAATATTATTACAGTCTGTAGAGTGACACCAGGCAGTGTGCTGTAAAATACTGGAATTGTTAATGAGTGAAGCTTACGAGAGCTTGTTAACAAGTTGATTGCTGTAGAATTCCACATTACAGCCCTATAGAAACATGAGGGCTATGGTATTATTAATATGTAAAATCAAGCAAGGGATATAGCGCCAAATCTTTCATGAGGCTATAATTATGAATGAATGAATATACGCCCTCGTTCTAATTTCATGTACATGTATTTTTCCAGAGGAACGGGGCTGGTTCTGACCCAGATTAAATGTTTTAGAGGAGTACTTACAGAGGCGTATATTATAGAGATCTGATAAGTAGGCATACTCCAACTTTAAAAAGCCCATATCATGGGAAATTGAGTTTCTCTCATCCTCTTGCAATGAGAATTTATTTAATTGTATAAACACCACTTCAGCAAGTACAGTTTACTCTCCAGTCCCTAAAGACTCAAGGGACAAAATTTTATGGACACTTGCTCCTAGGCAGGCTGGAGACAGGATGCTGGGGTGAGCTAATCTCATGGCATATGTTGCATGGCATGTATTGAATAATTAGCTCTGGCTCACAAACACTACTACAACTTACCCAGAGGAGCTCCATGACACCAGAGAACACAGTTCCAGTGTTCCACAGCTCAATCCTAGGGGGCACATATGTTCATGTATCTCCCTATTCTGTTTATGACAGTTTAGCCCTATACATTTAAGATGGTTTTATCCAGTTAAAGTAACAGTCGGCATAATTTTTACTTTAAAATTATGGTTTTAAAATCCCTGTGTTGCTCCACTGACCTGTAGTAAGGTCTATAATAGAATCTATCATTGCTACTTCAGGTTCAGCATTGCAGAAACTAGACTTCTGGAAGTTTTTGGGATACAACTAATGTCATCATGCTCAATGCCAAGTGTAACCATGGTATAAACATTTATTGTTGAGCAGTGAAACAAGTAGAATAGGTTTAACTGTTTGTGATCCACATCTAATCATTCCACATCAGACCCTGACCTTGCAAAGGCTCTTGTGGCTGACTGCAATCAAATCCTCACAGCAATGTTCAATGAGAAGCTTGTGCTGCAGCACGGAAATGTCCTGATTTTCATTATGCCTCGATTATCCCTTGCCTAATACTGTGCTTTTAATCCAGTCTGTGCCAAAAAAACACTTCTGGCTTGTTGAAGCATTCACAAGGTATCTGGCATCATGATTTAGTAGCAGTAGAGATGAGAGAGCAATCCTTTGGGAACATTAGGAGTGGAGAAAGCCATCCTGGAAGAGTTCTGGAAGCTGTAACTGCAGCAAACTCTCTATTACCACCTTTAATTCCAGAATAAATGTTGCATGAGCAGGTGTGCACAAACTATTGACTGTGTGATACATTAGTATTAAAGGCACAGCAACGAATCAAAAGGATAAAGAGAGGTCGGGATATTGCCTTTTAAAAATGAATGATGATTATTTTCAGGACGCCAACCCACACAAGCATCACAAGTGGAAGCTGAATACTAGGAAAGTGGACAGGGGTCATTAAAGGTCAATGTGCAGTGTTGGTAAGCAAGGCTTTCTCAAAGTGATTATGATTGGAAATGGAATCAGATGAAATCCATGAGCCAGGGGTTCACTGAATGAGGTGAGCTCCTCTTTTCTATCAGCGAGGGAGGTCTTTCCTTCACAGAAGCATTCATACGAAATCGACTAGAGTCAGCATCCTTATTCTGCTTGAATTCCTCAAAGTTTCTCAGCGCTCCTCTACCATCGCCTGACCCTAAAACGCCTCACAAGGTGGAAACCGCCTCCATATCCCTGGCCTTTTAGCTTGTTGAAAGCTGTAAACACTCGCTTCGTAATGGAGGGCACCTCCTGTTCTTCTGGTCCTGTCTGAATGGGTCAGTAATGGCTACTTCGGTGGCAAGAGTTCCTCACAGCATGCTTTGGTTGGGAAAGAAAGTGAAAAAGAGAGAAGAGAGAGGGAAAAGAAAGTGGTGGGAGGGGGCATGGGCCTTGAAATCAATGCTCTTTACTCTCCCTGGTGACACAATCCCCGAGGGAGGTGTTAAGTCGCTTTAAGGGTTCACCTCTCTGATGGGATATTAGAGCCAGAATGCAGGGGGGGGGGGAGGACCTGAAATAGCAGTGCCGCCGTTGTCCTATAATGAACTGTCCGTGGCACATGTACGGCCTAACAGCTGTGACTGATGAGGCCATGCCCCTGACACATAAAGGAGATTAAATAGGACATTTGTCAAGTGGCCGGTCACCTTAACGCAGTCTAATACAATATACACAGCCCAGAAAGCCGCATGTTAAGGCTCTTGTGTGTTAGGAATGAGAACAGATAGGTGCTTTGTTTGGAGAGGCTGTTTACATTCATTATTCTTTAGATGTTGAAGGTTATTCCTCTATGATTTGCTTTAGATTTCAGTCATAACTGTGTTATAGTTGTCAGGTCATCAAATTACACCATTTTAACCTTTATAGATGCAAAGTTAATCTTGGTAATCTTTTGTTTTTTACATGTTAGGTGTATTTCAATGTAACTACATTGTAATTACATTGTCAATTTCTAGTAATTACAAAATGTATCATTGTATATTATTTGACCAATCCATGGCAGTAAACCCACACACACACACACACACAATTGGTTGTTTTGCTTAAAGCCACCTCAGCTGTGAATGTTCAGGCAAGAGGCATTGCTTCACACCCCACCCCACCCCACCCCACCAACCCACTCTCCTCTGCCCCCATTGCCTACCTGTCAGGGGTATCGACAGGCTGTTCCAATCTCAAGCCTGCTTCTCTAACCTTCAGGCCATGACTGCCCCTAATGTAACCTTTAGGACCCTTAGGTTGCCCATAATGTAATTATTGTAGTTATTACTGAAGATAAAGAAGGCTCTTGAAGGTTACATATGGTCTTATAGCAGTCTGTAGCATTCCCTTCTTGAATTTGGACCACCAAAGAATGTGCTCTTTGGAGCTCAGGTTAATCTCTCGTCTAATTACACTTCCGCATCATCAATACAATTTGTCATCCTCTGTCTCCGCACAGACCTCATCTTTCAAACATATTACATGTCATCTATTAGGCCATGGGTGATTGTTCATTTTGGGTACATTATCAGTGCTTACCTTTTAGTGGGTTATCCTGTATTATTCACAGCGTCCTTGCTTGTCAACACATCGAGTTTTAATATGGTTTTAGAACGACGGAAGTGGATAATTGGTGCACTGTGGTCTGTTCACCACTAATTCACTCTCCACCGGCAGGACTCTCTTGTGATGGTGCCTCACCGCATGTCAAACCTAAGATTGAGTGCTGGTCCAGAGTGAGATGTTCCTCAGTAATTGGAGGTTGCTAACAGTGTCAGCAGGGTGTATTTTGGGTGCGGATTCAGCAATAACCATCTTCTCAATGTACACAAGTCATCACAGATATCATAACTTAGAAATCTGTCAGACATGTCAGAGTTTCAGTGTGTCATGGATGCTGAGTGCTGTTCATCCAAAATGTACCCATCTCTTCAAAAATAACTAAAACACGTTATTTAAGCAGCTAGACAGACACCAGGCAGGTTTCTATGGAGCAGCTGCACAAGATGCTAAGCTCACCGTGCATGGACTAGCCTCTTGGTGGGTGGGACAGCCCCTCCTCTCCCCCATCTCTGCTGAGGGCACTTCATCTGTTGACGTATCTGTTTGAATTTACCCCAGATATGGTAAACTGTTGAGTGACTGTGCACTGGTGGTGTTTTGAAAAGTAGTGGTGATATGGTCTAGAAGAAAGCATTGGTTTACTACCAACCCTCCCAAGGCTGGTGGTGCTCTGTGGGTCCAGGTGAGACACACTATGGGTGGAATTGGAGATGATTAATAACTGGGGAGAAAAAAGAAAATGCAACTTTCTCCTGCTTCAGGGCAACATCTGGTATAGGTTAGCAGCTGGCATAGTATAACAACAAAACTGCCCTCCTTTTGGCGTAAAAGTGTTCAGTTACCTGCTCAGGCAAGAACATGTTGTTATATTAATACAGGTACTTGGGTGAATCATGAAATTCCAAATTTTTTAAAATGTTAATGTTCCAAGTAAGAGGCTCTGCAAAATGCTTTATTTTAACACCAAAAGCAGCTGAAAGTAATGATTAAAAAAATAAAAACACCTAATATCGCAACCAAAATCTTTTGGAGTGTGAATATTTCTGGTTATGGATATAGAAGTATATCTGAATTATAATGAAGTAACCATAAAAATTTCCAGCTTGATAATATTTTGCTCTTCATTATTGTCCACTGCAGTGTGTGAGACTGTAGAAATGGCCAGCAGAACTTTTTATAGTAGCATTGATTGACAAACAAGAATTCATCGACTGAGATGTGAAAGGAAAAGCAATAACATCTTTCATTCCAATTGCTTTTTACATCTTGGTGCTGTTCCATGAACACAGCTCGATACAGCCAAGCTCTCGTCTCAATGCAGACACTGCTGCGCAGATGGTAAAGTGTGTCATTTCAAATGTGGCCGACTTTAAGCCAAGATCATTTCCAAGACACAGCTTGAAAAAGAGCTGAAATGCTACAACATGGCCATAAATTGATGTGTGAACGAACTTCACCATCATGAGGTTTTAATGTTTTACACAGAGCACAAGCAATAACTGGCTTGGCTCAATAGTTGGGTATAAGTGTTGTTACTATAAAAGAAAAAAATATATAAATATTTTTTACCAAAGAACAGATTCCGTTATTGCTGTTACACTAAATTATGTAAAGGTTTTTTTTTTTTTTTTGTTTTGTTTTATTAAAGCTGTGTCTGAATTTGCACCCTATTTAAGCCACTATCATACTCATAGTTCCCAAATGAGGGGCAGAGAGCTATTGCAGGGTGCACAGCAAGGCAAACAAATGAGACACATTATGCATGTCACTTGTATCAAATCCACTGTAAATGTAATGTCTCTCTATTTTGTTTTGCTCAGTAAAAAGTCGCTGTCTGGTATTAATTCAATTTTTATAATAAATGTCAGTGGACAAGAGCAAAAATGTGTTGGAGGTTATTATTTGGGGGGTGGGGGGTGGTGGTGGATTGGGGTCACTTGGGAACCTAGACATTTGATATCTACTTACTCTAAAAATAGGCATTGCCAAGGTCGGATTGGAAGGCACCTACTGCTCAAACACCCACAACATCAGGTCACATTAGCCACAGCTGCAGAGCTTCTCGGTCGAGGCAAATTTGAATATATATTTTCAACAAACTTCAACAATGAATTTTTCATTTGCAAAATCTATTCACCCTGAATTTCAGAGCATTTCCAAATTCTTAGTGGGTGATCCCATTTCTTTACGGATTACACTAGTAAAACCAGTCAACCGCAGATACACAATAACTCCAGGCAAAAGTTTCACAGTGCACAGTGGTCTCGGAGTTAGAATCATATTCCTGAAATGATTCATTTCAACTGTTTAAATGAAGTACACATCCGATTCAAATGATTCAATTGGGCCTCAGGTACTTTGTCTGAGCACATCTCCATCTTAATCTCAGGGCTAAAATCTCCAACACAATGATAAGAAGTATAGAGGACAGGCTGGCAATTTGACAACAAGCAGCTGTACACAAGGCATTACATTTAAAGCTGGAACACATTGCCAAACCTCACCATCTACTTCAACATCTTATAGTATCACTTTTAGATGTATATGGCGCTACTTAATAGTGTTGATGTACTGGGTTGTTTATGCGGCAAAATGTCAGAATGATAAATGTTTCAGGTGCAAGTAAATGTTGTTTGAATTCTGTGCATGGTCTCACTCACTGGTTCCTTATTGAGTGTACTCTACTGCTCTATAGTGGATGAGTGAACTAGTGAGCCGTTTCAGACACAGCCCAACTCCCCCAGAACTCTCTCCAAATGAAATCGAGGAGATCTATTGGTAGTTTGTTGCACTGTTGCTGCGATAACAGCTCCTGCTCCTCTGGGAATACTTTAGACAAGATCTTTTAGACAACATTGCTTTGAGGATTTGATGCCATTTAGCTGCATCATCATTAATGAGGTCAGACACTGATGCTGGATGATTAGTTCTGGATCACAAACAGCATTCCAACTCACTCCAAAGGTATTGGATGGTGCTCCATCAGTAAAGAACACAGGTTCACTGCTCCACAGCTAATGAAGATGGGAGGTTTTTGCTAATGAGCACAGTGAGCTGTGCGACTGTGTCATGTAAATGTTTTGTAATTGTCATTGATCGCACTAGGTTCATAGAACAAATCAATTTTCCAAGTACCTCTGGAGCGTTCCTGTAGCTCCATTTGTAAGGACTTTTTAACAAACTGTAAAGGCTGGCACATTCCCATTCAGATCCATAGTATCTGTCATTACAAAAGTGGTTAGGATTTAAATGATGATGTTGTTAATCATTAAGCTCCTCCAGCAGCTCAGTTCTTCTTCTTCTCGCTGCGATCCCATGTTTGCCTCTTCCCCAGATGGCGGCTCCGTGTGAAAGTAACTGATTACCAACTTGTAAATAATTCAGCACTCACCTCCCCATCAGATTATCTTCAATCTCAGAGCTCCTTGCTCTTACCCCCAGCCCCAGACGCCCCAGCCTCCTTCCTCCAAACCTCCACCACCACCCCCCCACGCACTCCGGCTCCTGCCACACACTCGGTATGAAATGCTCCCCAGTTTAAATTATTCACATATTGATAGAGGTCATTTTTGGATTGGGTAATTAAGCTCTCGTGTTTTGGTGTTTGGTGATAAATATTTAGTGTGCCACATGCTGCAGGCTACAGAGAGAGTTCCGGACGTCACAGTAAATTATTACACAGCTCGCCGTTCCAAATGAATGGATCATTTCGGGCTTTTCAGTGGAGAACAGAGGAGTTTTTTTTTTTTTTTAAGCGTATCACAGCAATGGAAAAATGAGGCATTTAGTGGCATGACAGAACGCTGAAATGATCTGGAGAAATGCCTTTTATTATACTTCACTCAGCGTGCCTCGCATTCTGCATGCTTTACAAGATAAAGCACTTCTCATACACTCCAATACTTTCATATACAGTGTCCACATTTGTAAACATGTCAAAACAAGCACAGACAGACTGAGAGACAGACAGCGAAATCAAAACCCTGACTAAGTAACTGATGAACGGATTGATTTCGCATTTGAAAATCAACGGTCACATCACACTTACACAGGAATACGCTTAATATTATCCCATTTCTATAATCATTGTCCACTGACCATGCTTTAGAGTTTTACAACTACAGACTGTAGTAAATCTGTTTCTCTGCGTACTTTAGTTGTCCCCATTCTCGTTGTTCTTTAGCGGCTCCACAGGACCTCCACAGAGCAGGTATGATTTGGGTGGTGGGTCATTCTCAGCGCTGCAGTGACACTGATGTGATGGTGGTGTTGTAGTGTGTATGTTGTTCTGGTCTGAGTGGATCTCAGACTCAGTGCTACAATGACTCTGACGTGGTGGTTTCTGAGTGGATCAGACATAGCAGCACTGCTGTAGATTTTAAACACTGTGTTCACTCACTGTCCACTCTGTTAGACACACCTGCCTCGTTGGTCCCCTCTTGTAGAGGTAAAGTCAGAGCTGATCTGTTGTTGTGATGGTTTCCTTCATCAGTGGATACAGGACACTGCCCACAGGACAGTGTAAGCTGGATATGATTGGATGGTGGACTATATTCAGTCCAGCAGTGACACTGAGGAGTTTAAAAACTTGAGCAGCACTACTTTCTCTGATCCACTCAGACCAGAACAACATACACACTACAACACCACCATCACATCAGTGTCACTGCAGCGCTGAGAATGACCCACCACCCAAATCATACCTGCTCTGTGGAGGTCCTGTTGGGGTCCTGACCATTGGAGAGCAGGGTGAAAGAAACTAAATGTATGCAGAGAAACAAGTGGATTGTCTGTAATTGTAGAGCTTTCAAAGTGCTCCTGATAAAATGGACAATGAGTGCAGATACAAGGAGGTCATTTTGTGAATATACATTGTGGGGACAAATAAATAAATAAATAAATAAATAAATAAATAAATAAAAAGCACTCAGACATTAGCCTATACACAACCAATAATTTCCATGTATTATTTAAAATGTTATCAATAAAATGCAAAATATAGAACAACTGAGGTCTTATGGTGGTGATGGTGTAAAGTCTGAATGAATGAGTAAGGCCATGCTGGAGTGCTACTTGCTGTTCAGCAGCCTAATGACCTGTGGAAAGTCGTCCCTAAGCCAGCTGGTTCTAACTTGTATGTCTCTATATATACAGCAGAAAGAACATGCTGTGGCTTAGGTGGGTGGGGTCCCTAGGACTTCCTCAAGAAGCAGTTAGTTTACAGCTCTACATGGGTGTTCAAATAAAAAATGTGTGTTTTTTTTCCATTCCTCACCACCCCCTGGAGAGCTTTCAAGACTGAGAGTGCTGCAGCCCCTATATCTATTTATTTTAGGGTATAGGGAAGAGTTAGATTTAATCCTTAATCAACATATACATGAAGACAGACAGGTAAATGAATGGATGGTGACACTTTTGGAGTGGTATTTGTAACAAACCATCCAACATCAGTAAGCCTGCTTTCATGAAGCAGGCTTACTGATGCCATCAATGCCATCACGTCCTCATAGAGGGCATTCCAGCATCTAGGGTGAAGCCTTTTCAGAAAAGTAGAGGCTGTTAGTGGAGTGCAGAGCAACAAATATTTTTTTTTTCCTTCAGAATCAGAGCTGAATAAGTAGGTGCCGGTTGCTGGACAAATAGTGTATTAAGATTTATTAAAAAGAAAACTCAAGGACATGTCTTATTCATTGCTTTTTCTCATCAATACCATGTTCCGATTCCTGAACAGAAGTTTGACCGACACACTAGAGTCGAAATACGATGGGGCGCATAATAAAATGTAAAAGAATGCAGCCGTGACCACGCACAAGAAAACCCCTATGAGGAACAGCCTTCTAGTTCAAGGGCAACAAGCTGATGGGAAGCAAGTAACAATGCATTCTCCCTGGTGGAAAAGAGAGCCACCCTTAAGGAGAATGAAGCAAATATGCCATGGATTGGATTGGACTTTCGCAGGCTTTTTGATGCCACAATGCAGAGGAATCTTACAGATGATTAGTGCTCTTACATGTCCTGGAGATTCCCTCATGTCGGGAAACATTGTATATGATGGCAGTGGAGAGGAGACTTGAGAGGAATAAAAGACATTCCTGCAATAAATTACACTGACAAATGGAAGATATCAGCTGCACTCAAACCTACGTGCTGAAGCTACGCGGGTGTTCTCTAAATAGCAGCGTCTATTAGCACGTCCTTAATTTAACAAAGTCTGCTGCAGATGTGAAAACGGATGAATGGAGCACTTCTTTATAGCAGGGTCTAGACATTATGCTCATAGCTGCGCTGACGGGGAAACGGGGGGCTTCTCAAATAAGGTGGCGTGTTAATGAGGACACCGTGCGTATCTTTTAATGAGGGTCCTACAAAGCCACAGAACAATACTGCGGTCGAAGGAGCAAAGTTGCTCTCACCCTGGTTAAGGTGTTGCTGCTGGAATGAAATAAGAGCTCAAGAAGATGTATAAGAAGCCACCAAATCAGAGCAGAGCTAATCCGACAATATTAGGTTCTGATCTAACTAAGGGTCTCATAAGTGAATGTCATCAAATGCTTACAGTTGTGTTAGGTTTTACCAGAGGAGTGCAGAAATGTTGAATGTATCAATAGAGTATCAATCTCTCCATGTGATTTGGATCAAGTTTGCCTCATCCGTATGGAGACCATATATCCTCTTTTTCCCTGACACGTCCTCTTTTTGTGCAAAATGTGGAGGATTTTGCACTGATTTCACATCAGGCTTTGCTCATACAGTTACCACACATTATGTTGGCAGAAACAAATCTTTTTAATTCCTGCCTTTTCACCCCTGTTATTGATCTTTATGTGTTGGTCAAACTGCGTCCCAGCCCAGGCAATTGTCCACAGCCTAAAAATACCTAAAGGCTAATTATAGTTTTTTTTTTTTGTTTGTTTGTTTTTTTTGTTTTGTTTTTTTTTACTTATTTTCTTTTATTGATGTGTATCTACATTTTTGTTGATTTTAGTTTACTACATTATATGAACACAGCAGCTGTCCCTCACACTCTGTGAAAATTTAAACATGAACGGACCAATAGAAATGCTTCAAAATTATTTATTTATTCACTGTCTGTAATTACTTATCCAGTTCAGGGTCATGGTGGAGTCTACCTGGAATCATTGTGTTGCAGGTGGTAACACACCCTGAAGGGGGCACCAGTCCTTCACATGGTGACACACACTCACACATAAGGACATATTTTAGTCACCTATCCACCTACCAGCATGTGTTTTTAGACTGTGGGAGGTATCCAGAGCACCGGAGAAAACCCACACGTATAATACACCAAACTCCTTATAGACAGTCACCTGGAGTGGGACTCGAACCCACAACTTCCAGGTCTCTGGAGCTGTGTGATAGTGACACTACCCATTACTCCACTGTGCTGCCCTGCTCAAAAATTACTTGAAATAAAATATTTTTAATACATTTCTATTAATATTTTATTTAATATTCTCCTATAAAAGTTACTATTTTGGAGATACGTTTTTTTTTTGTTGTTGTTTTTCTTTTGCCTTTTTGGACAGTGACGATTTATTATTAAATTTACAATAGAGATTATTTGTAATGGTAAAATGTTTTTGTTCATTTTGTTTCGTTTATTTATTTATTCATATATATATACATACATATATATATATATATGTATATATATATTTTTTTTTTTTTGGCAAATTATATTTTACATCTATCCAGTGTACTGTAATTACTTAATTTATACTTGAAATGAAAGGAGATGATTTAGCAATATAGGTTTTTAAAGGAACCCTAGGTATGATTTGTTATTTTTGCTCCTAGGTTCCCCCACAGTTGCAGAGTGAAATTGTGTATGCACTTTAACAGCACTGTCCTGAAATCAAGTGGGAGGTAGGGTTCCTAACCTTTTCATTGTACAGTTTCTGCAGTGCTGAGATTGGAATAGCAACAACTGTGGCTTTATTATCTCTATTACAGGTCAGTGAAGCATCACAATGATTGTGAATCTGTCATTTTAAGGCAAAGCATTCTACCTAGTGTTGCTTTTTAATGCTATTGATTAGCGTTTATAAAAGGAGTAAATGTTTCTGTATTAATGTGCATTAATAGAGTAGGATTTCACAGTTAGTTAACTCCCTCATATCCTCACACAGACATGCACCCTGCTACTGTCTTACAACGTAGGCCTACTTGAAGCTTTCCCAGCCAAAACATCCTAAGCACTCTATTTTAAAACCCAAAAAATTGTCACCCTACTCATTCTGCAAATGTAGAAGTAGATAATAGACTTCTATAATTATGTCTGGAGATATCATATGTGTAGTTCCAGTCTGTGGACATTCAATGATCATAACTTTAGGGACGTATCGACTCCTTAATGGGTTTAATGCTGCAGAACATTTGTACGAGGTTGAAGGAGTTATAAAGAGAAAAAGTTTACAGTACTATTCTCTGGAGTATTCTGAGAAACCTGGACCAGCGATGATACTCCAGCTGGTATATTTAATACTGCTATTACATTTGAGTCTTTGCCTGAACCCATTTATCTGTGAGCTAGTATTCCTCAGAGCTGCAACACTTAAAACAGACCTATCTGTTCCTGGAAGTGCCTGAGCAGGAGCATGGTCAAACCCACATCAATTAGCTACAAATCCTCTTCTTCGTCTTCATCTCCTAACACCGGAGCTCGTTGACTTAGCACTGAGCGGAGGCATGTGTGCGGAGGAGCGCATAAGGTCACTGAGTGTAATCCTAGCAGTGAATTTAATTTTCAGCCTGCACTACTTTCAAATTAAATCATTTAACTCCTACTTCCTAATCACGGCGTGAGGCAGATCCGCATGCTAATGGTGTAGCGATAGGCCTCACTGATAAGATGCGCTAACTTTTAATGAGAGTGAGAGAGAGAGCGAGAGGGAGAGAGAGAGAGAGAGAGAGAGAGAGAGAGAGAGAGAGAGAGAGCGGTGTTGCCTCTGGCTCTTCCTCTCTAGCTTTATACAACAGATCAAACAGGGCAGTTCAACACAGAGAGCACAATGTACCCTCCATACTGGACACTCATCACTTGAGGAAGATACATAAAGGCTAATTTGTTAAAGCACCGGACAAAGTTTCCTTTATTTGGTTGGCAGAGGCCTATTATGCCTCACATGGTCTCCAAAACTTAGTATATACTACTAAAATGAGCAGTCAGATAGATGTAGCATTTCTATGTTATTATGTAAAAATGACATTCATGATTTTAATAAAAATATTTAAGCAATTCTGAGGATATTTCCTCACCATTTGCTAGCTCTCCAGTCTGTTTGCATGCTTGGAACTGATTTAACTACAAATCATTGCTTGAAAAAGAGTAAAAACAAAAAATTAAAAAAAAGTTCAAAGGTTCAAAACATGAAACAAGACAAGGATATAGCTCTATTCTTGCTCCATAGGTGGGTAATATTGACTTATTGCTGTTCATGAAACTGACTCTAAATTCATAAAAGCACAAACTACATGAAAGTAAACACAGACCTAAAGTGCTACAAAACTAAACAACAATTTTCCCTCAAACATACCATCCCACCTTAAAATACACTGAATGTCTGAATGTAAACAAACCACAGAATAGCATCTCCACAATTGTAGATGTTCTCTTTAAGTTTATTCTTAGAGGTTGGTTGCATTTTTGGCCTCTTATGATCCAAGTGATCCCAAACACCTTGATTTGGACTTCTATGTTCTTGGGCTACCAGCTCATTGTTCTGTGAACCCCAGCAGTTTGTTGTTCATTTTACAAGTTTCGTCCTTTTGATTTATTTGCTTGTCTCAGTAACATCTTTCTAACAGTGATACGTTTTTCTTTTCAGACACACTTTACTGTACAAATTTCAATATTTCAAGCCAAGTAGGCTTCTATTAAACACACTACAGAATGCTCACTATATATAATCTCCATAGCAAAGCACTGCTGATAGAATAGAAATACCCAGAGGAAATAAAATCAAAAAGGCGATCTCTTTAATATATCAGCAGTTTCTCCTAGACAACAATGAGGTCAGATGGAAAGACAAAGAAGCATAAGTCTCCTGCTCCTGAGACAAAGACCTTAGAATTCTCACACGTGCCTTCTCTGGATTTTTAGTGGTGATCTCAGAAAAGTCCCAAACTGTGATTAGATTTTCCACATGAACTAAACCCTCCTTTATCTCTCATTTATCTCTTTATATATCTCCCATGTCATGTCTTTTCTTTGTCTCATTCTTTTTTCTCTTAAGGAATTTTGAGAGAGTCACTATTATGTCTCCTGAGCCATTAAAGAGCTACCGATGAGCAATGTTCTGCTCCCACCTTATATTAAGTGTCTCTTATAACTGTGTAGTTACACATGAACAACATATGGAGCAACAATGTAAGTACTAATTAATTAGTACCTGTTACAGAGGGATCACAGTAGTAAAGCTTATGTAATTACATATGTATATCAACTTCAGGTTTGCTTTTTGTAATTACACAAGTGGATCTTCACAGATGTAACCGCATATTCTTTCTTATGTAATCACACACATATAATAGCTCATGTGTAATTACATTAATAATCAGACTGGAACAAGTTATTTTTTTTTTTTATGAAATGATGAACATGTTGAAAATTTCCTGTCACTATTAGGGTACGTGTACTAAATAACTCTTAGTGTGTTATGCAATTCTGAAGTAATAGCATATATGTTACAATGAGATAAGTAGTAGTTTCATTTTAGTTGGTCTTTAATGATGAATTATCCCAGAGTAATTATGTAACAGTTATAATTTAAAATAAGTAGACAGTTCTTGTGTAGTTGGTAGCGCAGTACTTTGTGATTAAAGAAATATATAATGGGATATAATCAGGTTGCCATGTTACAACAGGTATTCCTCGTTTATTGTGTAAAAGTTACACTTTAAACTAAGTGGACAGTTCCGGTGTAGTTGCTGTGTAATAATTGAGTAGTAATACAGAAATTGTTCAGGGGTAATAATAATGCAACTCATTTAAATAATTAAAGCTGAAACTGTTATAATAAAATAAATTTTAGCTAACCACTTGTGTAATTACAAAATGCAAAACTGAAGATGATACACATATGTAATTACATAAGTTTTACTACTGTAATCCATCTGTAACAGGTGGATTACCCAGACCATCACACTAGCTTGCCTTCTTCCCATGGTGTATACTCTTCCTCAGGTAAGCAATGCGAACCTATCATTACCGCATGGTCCATTTCTGATGCACATGTGCCCAAAGCAGGCATTTGCTATCAGAGTAGCAAACAGACTTGCTATATGATTGGGCAACTTCCTGTCAGATCCAACATTAATATTTCAGCAGATCATTCTACAGTGCATCTCTGGGATTGGACCAGATGGGCTAGACTTTGCTCCACTCACACATTAATGACCTTATTGCCCATTCACTGGATGTCTGTAATTGGCAAACATTTTGTAGGTACTAACTGCTACATACTAGGATCACTCTAAAAGACCTGCCCATCTGGAGACGTACTGACAGTCTTCTAGTCATAACAGTTTGGCCACTATCAAAACTGCTATCAAAATCATACATTCTTCTATCATGTATCCCACTCTTTGAGAAGTGCTATGTAATAAGAAAATGTTATTAACTTCACTATTAATGGTATTAATGTTATGTCTGATTGTTTCATATACAGTCATTCTAAAACTCTAGGGTCCTGAGAATTTGAGATTTATAAAGCTAATCAGTAAATATTTACTTGCACAAAAAGTAATATATATAATTCCATATTATATGGAATTTTATACAAGCACCATGGTTATTGAGAAGATATTATAATTACATTTCATTCATTCATACATTCATACATTGTCTGTTCAGGGTCCTGGTGAGTTCGCAGCCTACCTAGAATTACTAGGCGCAAGGAATATTAAATTATTATTTATTTTATATTAATAATAATCTCAGATGACTAAAACTTGCAAACGTCTAGTATCTGATCTCCTGACAAGTTACTTTTTTTTATTAGAAATGCATAGCTTTTTTTTTTTTTTTTTTTTTTTTTTTGTGCCTGACGACTAATCCTGTGTTTGATTCTGATGTTCTGACAATAACTACAGCATGAAGCTGCTCCCATTGAAGTCAATTCCACTGATGTCATAAATGAGGGCTGTTACAAAATAAAGCCATCAGGGATTCTCAGACTAATCAGAGCATCAAAGCACACTTTGAGTCATGTATGCCAGTCAACGGGGTTCGAAACGCAGTGGTTTTAAAAAATTGCAATCAGAGTACACTGGCTCATTATTCCAAATTCGTAGCAGTTCACACAAGCCAGATCTTACGAGAAGTCACAAATGATTATAATTAGAGTCTTAAAAACCATGATGTCCTAAGTGGCTACTGGATTGGATGCAGGGCTCTTGACCCTTCAGTTGGTGATAAGGTACTTCCAACTTAAAATTGGTGCAAGACAGAAATGTCCAATTGTACATGTAGAGCTTGTATAATGTCCTTGAAATGAAATGGGATGTTCTAGAACAGCTGCACCAGAGTCTATTTTTACCTTACCCAATGATAAGCAGATGATAGAGGGGTGTAAACCCATTACAGTATACCAAACGTTCACAAATCACAAATGTTTGGAGGCACTGCATTTCCCCCAGAAAAGTAGGGAACCATGAATTTACAAATGAATTTAAGAGTACTTGGACATATTTTGGTTTCACTTGCAATTACAACTTTTTTTACACAGTCCCCATCAATTCATGGCACCATAATGATAGGGACATTTGGCTTTACAGGTGTGTTCCATTGTTTCATTAGTGCAATAACATATTTTGCTTTTTAAAATTTCAAACACTTTTGGAGTTGCCATTGTTCAGCATGAGGACAAGACCTGTGCCAGTTAAAATCAAAGAAGCTATTATGAAGCTGAAAATAAAACACTATTAGAGACAGTGGTGAAACCTTGGGATTTCCAAAATCAACTGTGTGGAATATAATTTAGAAAAAGAATTCACTTGTTAGCTCATTAGCAAAGGGAATGATAGGCCAAAGAAGGCCTTCACTCTTGATGACAGAAGAATTCTTACTATAGAAAGGAAAAATCCTTTATTTTCTTTGTGACAGATCAGAAATAGCCTTCAGGAGGCAGGTGTAGAGGTGACTACTGTCCTCAGAAGGTGTCAAGAACAGAAAAACAGAATGGCCAGATTACAGTTTGCACACTAACAAAAAAATAAATAAATAAATGCCTGAAGAATGTAGAAAAGTTTTATGAACAGATGAGACCAAGGTTAAATTCTATCAGAGTGATAGCAAGAGGAAAGTGTGGAAACCAAAAGGAACTGCCCAAGATTCAAAGCATACCACTTCATCTGCAAAACTTGGTGGTTGGTGTGTCTTGGCTTGGGCATGTTTGACTGCCACAGGTACTGGCGCACAGTGCAGAGTATATACCCAGCACTTGCTAATGTCTATGAATCACACACTACAAGCAGCCATTGCATGCAAGGGATATGCAACAAAGTACTAGACATGACCTATCATTTGCTCTGCCCTGAATATTATGGTGCTCTGCAATGAGGGGGACTGGTTTTTATTACTATTATTATTATTATTTAATGTTGTAATTTGAAGATAGTGAAGCAGAAATGTGTGTACCCATGAAATAAAGCCAGAAATGTGTACTTTAATCATTTCCAACCTATTTCTAACCTCCCCTTTTTATCTAAGCTGTTAAAAAGGGTGGTGGCCATTCAGTTACAGTGATTCCTGATGGACAATAACCTTTTTGAGCATTTTCTGGCTTCCGCACAAAGCACAATACTGAGACAGCCTTTCTGCGGGTTGTAAACGACATCCAACTTGTTACTGACTCTGATGCACTCAGTATCCTTCTTCTCTTAGATTTGAGTGCAGCATTTGACACTGTTAATCACAGGATACTCATCTCCTGTCTCTCAGCTATTGGCATAAATGACATGGCACTTTCCTGGTTCATTTCCTACTTTTCTCAATTTGTTGCTCTTGGTACACACAAATCTTCCCCTAGTACTCTTACACAAGGTTTTCCCCAAGGTTCAGTCCTAGACCCTATACTATTCATCATCTACATACTGTCACTTGGTCAGATCATCCACAGCCATGGTCTTAATTTCCATTGCTATGCAGATGATACTCAAATATACGCGAGCTCCAAAAATACCTCCTTTCTGCCCCCTCTACCCTTATTTCCGGCTTTTGGGATCTGAGATACTAGATGCACGTTAACTTTTTGAAACTCAAAACAGAAAAAGTCTTGCTCATTGGCTCCAAGTCCATGCCACCAAAGATTTCTGATACTACACTTAACTCTGATGGTGTGGCTACAAAAACATCTCCAGTTGTTCACAATTTAGGTGTACTTCTTGACTCCTCTCTTTTCTTAAAACCTCATATTAAGGCCCTAACAAAACATCCTTTTTCCATCTATGTCATATTGCTGACCTTCATACCATTCTCTCGGTTAAGGATACTAAAATTTTTGTCCATGCATTCATCTCCCGTTTAGAGTACTGTAATTCTCTCTTCATTGGCCTTCCTTCTAAGACCATACACTATCTTCAGTATGTTCAGAACTCTGCTGAGTTCTTTCCTATTAAAAAAAAATAAAAAATCATCTCATATCACCCGTTTTCATTAGCTCCACTGGCTACCTGTCTCGCTCTGTATTCAGTTTAAAGTTCTCCTGTTCACCTACAAAGCATTGCGCAGTCTGGCACAGCATACCTTTCTGAATTTTTGCACCCCTACTGTCCTATAAGATCATTGAGGTCCTCTGAGTGCAGTCTTTTGTCAGTACCCAAATTCAAATTAGTTACCGCTGGTGGTAGATAATTCTGTGTGATGGCACCCAAGCTGTGGAATTCATTACTACAAAGTCTTCATCTTTGCTCTTCATTTTCTGCCTTTAAATTCCAGCTAAAAACCTACCTCATCTATCAGTACTTCTGCCCTTTGCAGTTATAAGTGTCTTCTGTTTTCCTTTCTCCTCTTTTGTGTAATGCGACCTTGGGTGTTAGAAATGTGCTAATGTTAATGTAACTTCTTCTTCTTCTTCTTCTTCTTCTTCTTCTTCTTCTTATTATTATTATTATTATTATTATTATTATTAATCATGTTTGATTGGTTTTATTTAGGATTTGAAACTGTGGAGCAAAGGGGCATATCAAGGAACAAATACTTTTTTCCCAAATATTATGAACAGCACTGAGTTTTAGAGTCTGGTCCAATTTTAGGAATCTGGCCCAAAGACTTATACTGATATACTGTGGTGTGCTTTTCTGACCTGTTAATTGAACCCCGGTCTTCCATGTAAGAGCCAGCAGAGTTAACCACTACTGCTAGCCAACAACTCATATAGGATGACTCTTCTATGATGTCACTCGAAAGACTCGAATGATTGCATTCAGTCCACTCAAGCTGCTCTTGCTCATCTTCAATTCTGCAGGCTGATTGCACAATTGGTTGGGGTCAGAATGGCCTGGCTATTTTTGATTTGTAGGGCAGTGGAGATATGCTCCATTTCAGATTTTTCTTGGAGAAAATTAACAATGAAGAAAAGCCAGCTACACCCAGTAACATGTAATAACATGGTGTCATTTGGCTGTTAAATGTTTGGCTTGAAGCGAACGTGTTGTAGATGAAGTATTAAAGCCTTAGGCTCTGTACTATTTGCTATGGAACCGGATGAGATTAAAAGGTAATAAATGCCTCTGATGTGAAGTTAATTTGCTGCAGATATTTCCCCCTCTGGGGTGGAGCTTTTATATGGGAATGATGGGGGGTGATTCTGCAATGGAGACCAGTTCTTTTGCAAATAAAAATCAGGCCGTATTGTTCTGGAAACACTGCAGAAATACAACCTTAAATTGGTGTTGTAATGAAGGCGAAAATGAGGTGGACAGATATCTGCATGAGTCTGATTTATTAAGACATCACCAGGCATCGTAAACATGATTAACAGCAGGGGTCAGAAAACAGGCACACAGGCTAATCATAAGCACATCCATATTCAGACACCAGGAGAACAGGTCATCACAGAAATACAGGAAAACAAGTGACTAACAACAGGAAAACAAGGAAAAAACAACCGGAAATAGTGAACATGATTTAGAATTGCAGTGGTGTTTACAAAGTGTCAGTCAAAATAAAAACTATACACCTTGTTATCAGCTGATATTCCATCTATAGAGTGGGGCAAGGGTATTATTAGGGATTCTGCCCTTGTTTGCAACAGTGACAACTTCTACAGTTCTTGAAAAGCTTTGATCTAGAAGTTGGAACATTGCTGTGAGAATTTGTTTGCATTAGAGAGGTCAAGTGCTGATGATGGATGAGTAGTTCTGGATCCCAAATATCTCTCCAACACATCTCCAACACTCCTGAGGACACAGTACCACTACTCTACAAACATGCAGGGGGGACCCAGCTAACTGATGCATGGGCTTGAGCATGATGTCCAGAGCATCTTCCCAGATAGCATACAATTATACAGCAACATGCTGTATGACTTTACATCTACAAGGTGGATGAGGTAGTGTCTAGCAGAGTGGACAGTGAGTAGACACAGTGTTTAAAAACTCGAGAAGCATTGCTGTGTCTGATCCTTACACCAGTGCAACACACCACATCTGTATCACTGCAGCGCTGAGAATGATCCACCACTGAAATTTTACCTGCTCTGTGGTGGCCTTTTTGATGAAATTGGGGATTAGAAAGTATGCAGAGAAACAGGTGGACTACAGTTTGTAACAGTAGAACTACAAAGTGCATGTGCATAGTCACCAGAGCTGAAAAAATGTACAGTGAGTGTAGACAGATAGTTGTTTTTAATCCAGTGATCGTTCAGTGTATATTAGAGCACACAAGGTTTTTTGCACCTCTTACCACAAGATATTTTTTTCTTCATGGTGTTAAATGTGATAAGGAAGAAGCAGAAGTCTAGATGTGATGAGTGCTGAATCAGTCTCACTCTCAGAAAAACATGTCTGTCCCAAAGATAATCACTACTTTAGAGATCAGTGTGCCATACTGGACGCGTACTGAATTAGCGCTAATTTGAGCTACTTTGCTCCTTGTAAATACAGCATTAAGAATGGGCTTTTGTTGCAGATTTAAGGAATCCCACCCTGCCTTGTTCCTCCAGTAGATCTGCTGCTTAAAAGATGTGGGGCTGAAGATAAGGCAGCCTCCTTGCTGCAACCTCAAGCGCTGAATCTATGTCATGAATGTATCGAAGATAAGAATATATTGTATGGTTATCAAGCTTTAAAATGATGTTCAGCTAAAAGCTGTCAGGTTCACTCTAACCTGAATCCATTTTAAAAGACAGCCTGATGCAGAGATAAGCTAATCTAAGTCTCCCATGGGGATAATAAACAGCCTAACCAACAGCACTGATATTTCCAGTAAGAACATTAGCCCAGTGTAAATCAGCACTGGAATGGTAGATAAGCTAAAGCTGCAGCTATGGATTTTATGTCATTTAGTACTAGTTACAAAGCCTAGGTGGAAATCACTTGTGTTGTGGCTTCCTATGTTCACTTTTAGATGCTGAAACTTTTCGGAAGTCTAAGCCAGGCCTCTCTTTAGTGTTATTTTTTTAATCAATAAGGATTTTGCAAATTGAACAAGATGATTTTAAGATGAAATGCTGCTGTACCTGTTTTTGTGCAATATGTATCTGGAAGGTAGTGTTGTAAAATTGTAGCCTGCAGGAGCTAGACTGAAGACCACAAAATCAACCAAGATTAATTACAAACGTAATTAGAAAGTTACTGAATCAATAGATTGTTTTTTCGATTTCCGCTGAAATCAATTCATGCAGAAAACTGTCAATGCCTTCTGAATGCCCTAGATACATCACAGATGGAGAATAACCTTAGCCAAGCCAGGTTACAGTATGTAGCTACTGACTGAGTCAATGTAAAACTGCTCTATTAAAGGTCAACTATATCTTCTGTGGCAAGCCTCTAATAAAAGAAATGCAATGTCTTTTACAAGCTACAAATGTCTGTGTGTAATTTAGTAAGGCTACACGCACTTGAATTAGTTTAGTGCTAATGTAATATTAGAAATCCCATAGGGATGCTAGCAGGAAATGGATTTGCCATAAAGTGAGGTGTTTCTCATTTTTTGGCATGGGCTGAACTCTCAGGTCTAGTTACTGATTCCCCACTGGTCTACACTTTTATAATATGCAGGGCTAATATAATTCTGCTACCAGCTTCTAGTAGCTGAAGTAAAAGTACGATGGCCGGATGTCCAGCTTTAAGACCCACTGTCCAGTTTTTCAGCTCCCAGTCCACTGTCCACATTAACAGACCCTTAACTCTCCTCCTATTTGGAGTGAACAAGTTAAATATTTGACTTTGGATTTGTTTTAGATTTTGTTAGTGACTCTCACAATGGCGGAAGAAACACTTTCTATTTAATTGGTTTAAAAGTGTTATTTGTGGTCAGAGCTCACCCACTGACTACTCCAGAAGCTACGCCCTCACTGTGTGTTTTTATTGGAGAGAACACCACAGAGGAATTAGATGAAAATATCCTCCAAAGTAGAAAGATATAATCACCTGAGCACAATTACAAAAGTCTCAACTCAAAACATACTAAAGAGCAAAGTATGCAGCTGCAGTGGAACATCTTATATCACCTATCTTTCGTCAGCACTGGAAGTAACAGTTCAATTGTTTGGATAAGTTTGGTGTTAAACAAAATGCAAAATCTCCACAATCAATGGTTTGACTAATCAAAAGCAACACAGCAATATAACAGAATGAAATTAATCGAACAAAAACAGATTTCTTTACTCATTTATATACTTGAGCCCATTGAAAAAAAAAACAAAAAAAACACCAGGACTCACACCTGTAATACACACATTTGCAAATTTGGACCAACAGGTCAGTGTCAGGTTGTTTTGTCACCAACATTTGAAATGCACAGACTGCTACTAAAATGAGCCATAAAGTTAGGATTATTGTTAAAGGCAAGTTTAGTGTAAATGTAATGTCTGATTCTGAGTTTAGAGTTAAGTGTAGGTTTAGGATTTAGACTCTGGGTTGTATTCGGAGGTTTTCTAGAATTTTGAATTTCAAGTACATATCCTCTAATATGCTTCATGATATGCTACATCAATACACTTCATGAAGAAAACATGATGTGTATGAAACTCTGTACCTAATTTACATTTTTGTGCGACTCCTATCAGAATCATATCCATATGTTTTACCACAGAAAGCGTGGGAACATCACGACAAAGGATTTCATCTCCAATCTGAAAGATTCCCTGCAAAAATGTTGGATGTGTCATATTGTGATCAATCCGAGGCTCTGGTGTCTTGCCATTGACCAGCTGCTTCCTTCATATTCACATGTCCTTGTGGGTGTTTTCAAGCAGCTGTTTGCTTCATAGTCACATATTCTTGTGTGTAGAAGAGGAGAATATAAATAAAAGTGAAGTAAATAAATGAAACCCATGCTCTGGCGAGCAAACACAGACTTTTGTTTACCAGGTAGACATTCAATAAGCTCATCTACATGCCCGCTGAGTGAGCCCTCACCCAGCTTCAATTAGCATTTCTTTTTACAAGCAGGGGGGAGTAATCGAAGCCCCCATTACAGGCATGACACATCGCTGGGGCTTTATTACCACCATGAATAGCTGTTCTTTGGCAGTGGTCATAACAGGTGGCAGAACGGGGCTCTGAAATGAGGCGAGCGTTTTAAAGATTAGCACTTTAATGCCATCCACTCCATTTGGACTGAGCACCAGAGCTGGCCGCCAATTGTTTACCTGGGCAGAGGGAAAGCACAATGTCAAGGGCGTTATTTATTTCTTGCTATCAAAAAGCTCTGGCTTGCAGGAAAGCTGTATCTTAGAAGGCAAAAAAGCAGTAAACAATAGAATGATGTATGAATTAAACATTGTTTCTGACAGATACATTGACCTGTAACAAAACACAGGCCTATCAGATCATATTTCTCCATCAAACTGCACAACGGGATGCCTTTGTGTTGTGTTCACTGCCAACTTTTCTTGGGTGGAGATTAGTATGGTTAGGTATGGGTGGGGGTCTCTTTTCATATATTGTCTTCTGATAAAGTGTATATATCATAGAGCTGAGGACGACCTAAGAACTATTATATTGATTTATTCTGAAGTCTCCTATAGAACATGTGCAGCACTTACTAATATATGCGCTCTGTGAGATGTTAGTGAACACAAGACTGGTGGAAGCTAACATGAATATTTAGAGGTCATGAGTTATTTATTTATTTTTTCTATTTCATTTTATTCATGTATAATTACAGTAAGTTGTAAAGCAGGTTGCATTGTGGTGCAACAGGTAGATCTGCTGCCCTTGTAGCTCCAGGGTACTGGGTTCTAGCTTTGCCTTGGGCCACTATCTGGGAGGAGTTCTCCCTGTGTCTGCATGGGTGTCTTCCATGTACTATAATTTTCCTTCCTAGTGTCCAAAAACACCCAATGGCAGATGGGTGAGCTGTGTACTTATCCACAAGTTTGGGTGAGTGAGTGATGCCCTGTGATGGACAGGTGCCCCATCCAGAGTGTTCCTGCCTTGTACCCAATGATATTCTTTGGATCGACTGCAACCCTGATGTTAATGAAGCAGTTACAGAAGATTAATGAATGAATGAATGAATGAATGAATGAATGCTGTAAAACTGAAAACACTATTAATGAGTTGTTAGTTTGCCATTATGCCACTGGCATGGATAACAGAATGCACTAACAGATGAAACTAGGCACTTGCATGCACACTGTAAGCATTTGGCTGAGCATAATCTGGACAAATAGAGCCCCATTCAGTGCAATTGGCTTGAGTTGGGATGATATTTAAGATCCAGAACTAATCATCCAATATCAGTACCTGACTTCACTTATGCTCTCATGACTGAAAAACATTAATGGAACACTAGGTAGTTTATATATATATATATATATATATATATACAGCTTCTAAATCATTGTGATGCTTCACTGACATGTAATAGGGATAACTACTTTGCTCTCTGCAATTCAGAAACTGCACTATGTAACTTTTGGAGTTGGGTATGCCACCTTCCCCCTCCCCCACTCTCTTGATTTCAGGACAATGCTCTAAACTGAGATCCCAGGAGCAAAACTACCACAGGTTTCTCAATTTCTCACAGAAGATGCTCCAAAATCTAGACCAGAAATGTTTAAATCCAGACCTCTTATAAAAGTTCCAGGCCAGGAGTTTACAGTGGCCTGTTGGTATGACACTATACCTGACAACTCCTGGGTCCTTGGGTTGTGTGTGGAGCTCCGCTCTGGGTCTGTGAGGAGTTTGGTGGGTTCTCCCTGTGTCCATATGTTTCTTCTGGGTGCTCCGGTTTCCTTCCACAGTCCAAAAACACACATTGGTAGGTGGATTGGCTACTCAAAAGTGTTTACAGGTGTGAGTGTGTGTCACCCAGCAATGGACAGGTGCCCCCTCTTGGGCGTGGTCCTGCCGTGCATCCAGTGATTCCGGGTAGGCTCCAGGCCCACTGCGACCCTGAACTAAATAAATGGTTACAGAAAATGGATGAATGAATGGAAGTGTAGTGTCTATTTCTGTGGAAAAGAGGGATAACCCTTAAATTTCAATAGAAATGTTTTATGAGCAGGTGTCGACACTTTTCTATTTTACTTAGAGGTCAGAATCCATACTTTTGTCCGAACTTTTCCTCTTTCTCAATTAGCTATGACTAAGGAATACTTTGATATAGAATACACCGTTCTTCTGTTGCCAGTGCCAATAACTGCTACTTCAGACCAAACATTCAAGTAATCTTCACAGTTGGACAAATTTGAGACCTGATATTGGCCAATAATTCCTTGTAAATTTGCATAATTCGAGGGAAACCGCCACCGGAAAGGCCTGAACAAGCCAAGATGCAGAGGCTTAGGATGAAAAAAAAAGAAAGAAAGAGAAAGGGTTTTGGAGGGATAACCGTTAGTTGCCTTTCGCGTCAACAGAAATCCTTGTCAAGTCGGAATTATTAGAGGACAGCAAATCCTGATTTAAATCTATTTTCCCTCGGAATGAGATGTAAATTAGCTTAGCCTTGATAGGATGTGAGACCCAAACAACTTAAAAAATGTCATGACTAAGGTGTTCCATATTCATGAGCTAAGAGGATTATCTCCACCGTCATAATGCTCATTTTGGCAGCGGCGCAAAGATAAAAGAAAGAAAGGAGGAAGAGCTGTGAAGGGCGGATGGGTATTGTCTGTACGCATGTGGAAACAGAAAAGTTCATGCTTTCAACTCTACGTGTTTGTGTTGTTTATTTCCAGTGACCTACCTTGCACCTGTCTGTTTTAAGGAGGCGTGCCACCCTGGGCTTATCTCGCCCGTCTCTCGTTTTTAATTGAAACGCGCAGCTTGCGTGTAATCGTTCGGTGGAAAAGATGTGCCTCGGCCCGGGATCGTAATCCTTTCAACTCCTTTAATCTGTCCAGGGAATTCATCCTTGCTTTTTGATCTATACTCTAATAACATCGAGAGACGCTGCCTATAATTTTATCACAACAGCTACCATAGCTCACTCTTCCACCATTAGCAAAGGCATAGGTATATTGCCACACTGCTGTATAGTGCAAGCACCTTTAATTTTTTCATAAGGGGTCTATATATTATTGCGTGAACAGAAAGAGAGAGAGAGAGAGGGAGAGAGAGAGAGAGAGTGAGAGAGAGAGAGAGAGAGAGAGAGAGCACAACAGAGAAGTGCAAAGTGAAACAGAAGAAGTCGAGAGAGTAAGACAGACAGAGTGAAACAATACAATAAGAGAAAGATAGAAGAGAGAAAGGGAGATTGTTTAAATAGACACAGAGAGTGTGATAGAAGATTGTGAGCAAGAAGAGAAAGAGTAGCAAAAGAGAAAGAGGAGTGATGGTAATAGAAAAAGTGTGAAAAAAATAGAGAGAGGGAAGAGAGATAGCTAGAGCAAGAGAGATAGTGAAGACAAAGTGAAGAGACAAAGAGAAAGAAAACTAGACAAGTGAGGAAGCAGAGACCGAGAGAAAAGAGCAAAAAGAAGGAGAAGAAGGGAGAGAGAGAGAGAGAGAGAGAGAGAGAGAGAGAGAGAGAGAGAGAGAGAGAGAGAGAGAGAGAGAGAGAGAGAAAGAGAGAGCGGGAGAGAGAGTGAGAGAGAGAGCGAGAGAGAGAGAGAGAGTGAGAGAGAGAGGCATGAAGGAAAGATTTGATTTCTACCGCATTGCAGGTTTCTGCTCTCTTTCGTATTTGAAATCATCTTGAATTCACACTGCATATTATCTGTGCTCAGACAGCCTTCCAGTCCCAAAAGCCTGGCTGCTGCTGTCTGTGCCTGGATCCTTGTTAAAACAATGCAGAGAGCGAGGACGGCTCATCGAGACAGAGCAAATATCAGCCGCTCCCAATCAATATTTGTCCTTAAATTTTTTAAAAGCCTGTCTGTTTATTTATTGAAATGTGAACAGTCTCTTTAAAGCGAGAGCTTCCAACAGTGTCAGATGTAAACTATAGCTCTATATGCTTTTAATACAGGAATTACTGCAGGAATTAATGTTTTAACCCCTCACATGCCAGGCAGAAGCATGGACACCTGCTCGTCCAACATCTTATGCAGGGGAGTAATAAATAGATGTCTCTTTTTTACTGCAGTAACAGCTTCCACTCTCCCAGGAAAGCTTTGGACTTTTGAAATTCCATGAGAGTTTGATGGCACTGAGCCCTGATATTAGTGTCATGATATTAGGGGAGGTGATATGTGAAGATTTGTTCTGGGTCACAAACAAAATCTAAGCTCATCACTCCAGGGAATGTTGTTGCTCTGCTGAGAATGCAGCCCAGTGCTGAGGGGCTTTATACACCTCTTTCCATTGCTTGGCATTGGGCATTTCTGGCTTTCTGGATGCTACAATTTTTCTTATCACTGTATAAAAGAAGCTCCATGTCATTTTCATTGTGCACTGCAATAGTACCCAATTGAGCATGTGGACACACTGAAAACAGAACAAACAAGCTAGTGGAAGTACTTTCAACATGTGTCTGGATGACTGTTTGGCATCTACACCATGGGCTTTGTGAAGAAGACACCTATAACGTATGCAGAGCAGACATTTTCTTGGTCCAAGCTTCCTGTATTCTTTGTCCCTGTTAGAAGCACCTGTTAGAATTAAATAGTAGCCAATAAACAAATGTCATTCAAATTTTTATTATTTACATTAAATGGTGTGATTAATAGGATTAAGTACAATGAATGATGTGATTACTCATGATTCATTGTATTAAACACTTTGCTTATTCACAATTACCCAGTTATTTTCAATAAACTACATGAAATTATTCACTTATACCAGATTAACTACATGAAATGACTGAAATAATCATGATGAACTACAATAAATAATGCAATTAATCAGGACTTACTCATTGAAATGATGTGATTAATGACTCACTATGTTAAATGATGCAATTAATCTCAGTAATCTTAAATTATATAATCATGGTTAATTGCATGAAGTGCCATAATTATTCATGATTAGCTACATGAAATGTGATTAATTGTGATTAAATACAAACAAAAACTCATAGGATTATTTGCAATTAACTACATGAAATTATTTAAGTAGTCAACATAAACTCCATGACATGACGTGGCTGATCAAAATTAACTAAATGAAAGGATGTAACTTATCTTTAACTAAATAAAATGATGCAATTATTCACAAAGTCTTAAAGGCAACATATTATGCAAATCTAAATTTTTGCGTGCATTTGTATTTCCACTTGGGTCTCTGCTGCTCCTATTGAGTCATTTGAAAGATTTTTCTGTCAGGAAACATATGCTTCTAAGAGCCATTTGGTTGGCTCCCTTATTTTGACATCACTATAAGGAAAATTGCATAAAATGGCACCACCCCTCATCTCCGTAAAATTGGGATGGGTGGGGCGTGGCCAGCAACTGTTTATTTGCATAAAAGTGACAGAGTCCTTAAACGGCTTATTCTGAAAAGTACTGAAACTGGCAAATAATAGAGCTGGTGAGATCTCTATGTGAGAGAAATGTTGTGCAAAGAACTTCATGAACATGAATTGTATAGCCCACAGAACTATTCTAAATTGTTTAAAAAGAGGTATAATATGTCCTCTTTAAAAGGAAGGAACAATTAAAAGGATAAATCAATATAAAGACAGTGATTTAATATTAGACACAAGCTGTGAGTGTAGGTGGAATCTACAGCCTTCCTCCACAGCTTGTGTCTAAAACTGGATTACTGTCTTGAAAAGGGGTGTTTCCTTACCTTTCTTTACTTTTGAGACTCCCTGTAAAGTATATATTATAACTATAAAAATGACAGATTATTATATGGAAATGTTGAATAGGGTAAAATAGTGTTACATTTGAAAGGTGCTGTTTTACCTTGGAACATCCTTCACGGAGCTTTATACCCTGAAAGCATTTCTGAAAATACTTTTCAGCCCAAAAGTTCTTCAAATTATCAAAAACAATTTAACTTTCTTGTGATGTATCTTTTAGAAGTACTACACTCTCCAGACGTCTGGTTCCCATCACCACCACTGTAAACAATTTGAAGTTCTGAGTTGATATGCAATACAAGACTTCACATCAAACCACTCTGAATGACTTTGTTTGCTTCTCGATCGTTTAATTATTCAGAACTTCAGAAGAATCAGGCTACGTCCTCTATGTTCAGAGATGTCTTAATCCTACAATGTACCAGTGATCTTTTTCTTGTTCATCTTTTCTTGTCCTTTTTTTTATACATGCAAAACACAATAAATGAAATACCCTGGGAGGGAACAGGGCCATACATAGGATATGGACACATTAATTTAAATATTATACATATACGCGGCACGGTGGTGCAGCAGGTAGTGTCACAGTCACACAGCTCCAGGGGCCTGGAGGTTGTGGGTTCGATTCCCGCTCCGGGTGACTGTCTGTGAGGAGTTGGTGTGTTCTCTCCGTGTCCGCGTGGGTTTCCTCCGGGTGCTCTGGCTTCCTCCCACAGTCCAAAAACACACATTGCAGGTGGATTGGCGACTCGAAAGTGTGTGTGTGTGTCTGTGTTGCCCTGTGAAGGACTGGTGCCCCCTCCAGGGTGTATTCCTGCCTTGCGCCCGATGATTCCAGGTAGGCTCTGGACCCCCCCCGCGACCCTAAATTGGATAAGCGGTTACAGATAATGGATGGATTATACATATACTTTTACATACACTATATGTTCAAACGCGTGGAAACACATTTTATAATAAAGTCTTAAGAGCATTTACAGTAGGAATTAGTAATTTATAATAAACTTGTGCCCCTACTTTGTAACAGCCAATTTTGGATCCTCAGGTAGTGTCTGAAAATATAAATCTGAACTGGCCTCCAAACTGCCAGTCATATAGTTATATTTATTGGGAAATAAATAAACTAACTAAATGTACATTTACTGAATTCATCTTAAGCATCATACTACATGTTCAGAACCACTGTTGCTGTGGTGGTAAAGTTCCATTTTAATAATTAATTTATGTAACGGTTCTAATATTAACACATACAGGTATTAAACTTGCCTTCTGTAGAAGAGAATGCAATGTACCTTCAAGGTAGTACACAACTGGACTTTGAGGACCCCACTATACCTTTTGAATATATATTTGTGCTGCCTGTATCTTTAGCAAACAACAGTGTTCTTGTAGAGGACTTCCTTTCTGACAATTTTTTTATGGAAAAGTGCATATTACACAAAGCCTGCTTTTAGCATCAGCTGTACACTTTCAGTGATCAATAAAGGGTTAACACATGATGCAAATGATACCAAATTGAACCTTAGGAAGGGCTGTTATTTTGTAAATGGCATAGGCTGCTCTAGCTGTTGTTTACAGCTTCTTTTTTACATAAAAGACCTTGACTATAGTCATCTAGTCATTGGATTTTTCCTTTATTCACTCCCACGATCCCATCCCTCAGCGGCATGCTGAAAAGTGCAGGCTGATTGTAACAAACGAGAGAAAGCCCGGCTCGAAACTTTCACCCAGATCGATCGCAATGTCATCAAGATAATACCATTCCCTTTTATGAGCGGAGGACTCGCAAGCTTACTGTCATCTTCAGTGTCAATCCAGAAGTTGCCCACTTCTCAGAAGTTGAAGGAGCGGTCAATAAGGAAGCGGATTGTGTCTTTAATTCTGTCTATCAATGAGCCGCATCGCACAGTTTCAGCAGTCAAATATCAGTAATCACACCTGGAGAAAGAGAGAGAAGGAGAAAGAGAAGAGAAGAGAAGAGAAGAGAAGAGAAGAGAAGAGAAGAGAAGAGAAGAGAAGAGAATTCAGACAGTGAAAGAGAAAGACAGAGAGAAAGGGAGGGAGGGAGAAACAGAAGGAGGGAATGTAAGTGAAAAGATGAAAAGGGAATCAGACGTTCACTCGAGTGAATCATTGCCTCCTGCTTGAGGAGCATGCTGGAGCGGAGAGGGGATAATAATAGTTTGGGAACAAAAGGAAAGCTTGGACAGGTACTTTAATCACTCTCCAACACTGGCCGGGTCTGGACACAGTCCACAGAGGATTGGCTTCCTCTGGTGTTCTCTGAGCTGTCCACTGGTTTGGATCCAGAGCGCTGTTTTACTCAATCACACGGTGCAGTCATGTGGATTACATTAGAAGTGAAGTAACCTGTGTCTATCAGGGCAGGGGTCAGTGTCTGAACACAGCATGGACCAAATGAGCCCACTCAGAGAAAAAAAAAAATGACCCAAAAGACAGCAGATGAAATAAGATGAAAGAGGATTCAGGTAACATTTAGGTGTCATATCAGTACCTCCAGCTTAAATATAGGGGGCTCTCAAAGGTCTAGGCACTGGCCCTATCACCAAGAGCACGTTAACTCCACCTCCAGTGATACTCCAGGCACCTGAAGCCAGGACTATGGCCTCTTCCTGTGAGGGTGGGAAGCAGAGCCCTCCCTTTTACCCTCATCCCTTAGCAGAGTGATAAATAATATGAATGCATGATGAATGATATAGCTTTACATATATGTATATGAATCATTTAGACCCAAAATAATGATATAAAAAGATATATTATTTTAGGCTACAATATAGCACTTCATAGCTTTATATATATATATATATATATATAATTTTTCTTTAATATATTATCTTGTGGTCTCAAGAATTATTTTGTGTCCACAAAATATTACTTGTGGCCACAATATATCATTTATTATTTAAAAGCTACAAAATACTCGTAATGATATTATTATAATATTTGAAAACCTTATTTTTGTGCTCTTAATATTTTATTTTTTGGCCTTAAAATAGTATTATGTGGCCTTGATATATTATTTTGTGACCATGCCTTATTAAAAATAACCACCATGTCACCTTAGGGTCTCCATAAGTTCCCCATCAGCTCCAGGAAACAGACTTCAGCCACCACAGGTGCCACCCCCGTCAGGCTGCTAGCTGATTTGTTATTACGTTGTCAGTCCTGCACAGATTGGCCTCATCTGTCTTATAGAGAAAACTGTAGCAGAAGAAAGCAGGCTGGCACTGCAGGATTAAAGAGTCCATCCATGGCAAGCAGACAAAGCTCCACACTTAGAAAACTGAAATGAAATTGTGCCATTTAAATAAATAAACGTCACATCTAAACCAGTAATTGTGACAGCATTGCTTTTTCAGACATGCTCAAACACTGCAGGAGGAAGGAAAAAAAAAAAAAACAGCTCGCTAGTCAAACAAAACATAGAAAATATATTGCTGATAGTTGCACCACTGAGTGACTGCACTGCAAAAGCACAGAACCACATAGCATGGCTTCCACTCCAGATCTAAAATAGGCTCCATTTAGTTCTACTCTTGAAGAAGGGAATATATGCTCATGTATGCAGTTATCACAGCCCACTCGTTCCCACCCCGAGACCCACAGTCAGAAAAACACTGAACGAGAAAGCACCTGGAACTGGCTTGTCACTCACACACATATATAATTATTCACCCACTCAGTCAAATATTAACACATTCACTCACATATATAATCACTCGCGTATTAACTTGTGCAGTCAATCTCATTCACACTCACTGAGATGTATACTTACACCTACTCTCTTATATATACTCACTCACTCAGATATACATTATACTCATTTATACTCACTCACTCATCATTCACTCACTCACTCTCTTGCATACATAAACACTCATGTTTAGAGACTCTTTATCTCACATACTTGCTCACATTTAGGGACTTGTCCACAAGGTGGGGTTATTGTGCTTTGCATCAATGACACTTTGTTGTCAGTCTTTGTTGATTTTCAACCAGCCGTTTTGACCATGGCAAACCATGGAAAACTCCAGATCTGGAAATCCACTGCTCTGCAAAGCAGCAGGTATCACCAGGTGCAGCTCTTGAAGAGCTTATAATGAGCTGACCAGTGGGATCAGGAAGTGTTGGTTGAATATATGAAACTGGGCTAGGCAGTGGGTCATTGAGACTGAAGTGGAAAACCATAGGACAATTATCCCCAAAGGGGTAATGTGACCATACAAAAAGCCTAAGTCGAAACTAGTGAAACTGTGTAGAACTGATAGATGAACAGCACTCAGTAATTGATATTCAGTAGTTACACTGAATTATTGTAACAGTCATGCGGTGACACCAGCTTATCCACATTCAAACTACACTGTGGGACTCTTTGTTTACTTAATTGTCTTTAATTACTTCCTTTTCTGTTGTTGGTCACTTACGGTGCCTTTTTACCGCATGGGTCTGGCTCTACATGACTCGACTCGGCTCGGCCTGCTTACAGCTTGTCACTTTTTCACTGGCACAGCTCCCCTGCAAAATGGAGCCAGAGATGCCACAAAACCCCTGTCCCTAGCAGGAAATGCTGCCTTTGAAATCCACAACAATGATGGCGGTAAAGTTAGGCACAGATTACTCTTTGTGTATTTGCGTTTTATTTTTGTACTAACAAGGCTCCATGCACCAGTTTTCACAGATCAGTTTTCCTTGTTGCATGTTTGGCTTTCACTGGGAATTGTCAGCTGGCATTGGCCCAACGAGCATATAAACATCTTCAAAACACCTCAAGGTAAAGTTATGGGTTGCTGTAAAATGTGAAAGCTGTTGTAAATTAAGAGATTTTACAAGCAGCAAGTGCCGGACTTGAATGAAGTCTGCATTTTGTGGTGATTGACATGGCTCTCTGGCCAATCAGCTCTCTGCACAATTTACAAGTCACTATTTAGTACTTCCTCTGCACGGTTGGAACCCAGAGGGAGCTGGGACTGAAAACTTACTCAGTTCCAGGGACCAGGTACCAGATTTGGCCAGTGGGAAAGCAAGAGAGCCATGCTGAGTCAAATACAGTCATGTAGGTTCCATGCAGTGAAACAGCGACATCAGGTTTCTTTACCACTTCTGACAAAAATGTTGCACCAAGATTATTAATCAATTAAATAGTCTGCATGCCGTCAGTTCTGGGTGAGAGTAGGATTGTGTCCCTCTGTGTCTTACTCTTATTCTTTTTTTCAGTAATATTGTTTTTTTTTTTTAATATATGTCTGTGAAAATATATATATGCTCCTTCTGTGCTTCTGTTTGCTGAACCTATACCTTCACCAATGCATGATGGTTAGTCACCAAATCTAACAGCAGGGCCTGTTGGCCAGGGGAGTCTGTCTTTATCACTGCATCATCCCTGCCTGCTTTCACCACTTCTGTCAGCAGGGATTGTTGACTGAGGGAGTGCCAGTAGCTAGTAGCCTGATATCACTGCTGCTAGCTGCTGCTCATGATGACCAATGGAGCATGTCTCCTCTCCAGATAGTAGCCACTTAAACTGCTGCTAATGTTTACTGAGGGAGCCCATCCCCAGGGAGGAGCAGATATCTCTGCTGTTAATGTCGATAGAGGAAGCCCATATCCAGTTAGCAGCATGCTACTACTGCTGCTAATGTAATAATACTGCTGTTTTTTGTTGCAGCTGGTCTCAAGGTAGCAGCTGCTAACACTGCTGATGACAACTGAGGAATGCGCAAATGATGCGCAGGCGCGTTCTTCGACCTCAGAGAGTTAATTATGCAGCCGCTACTGCTGATAATGTCGACTGAGGGAGCCTGTCTATTATTGCTGCTAATACATCTACTAACAATGAACAATCAGCTGCTAATACTGCTGGTGTTGTTGACAGAGGGAGCCTGTCTCCAGCTAGCGGCCACTAAAACTGCTGCTGTTGTGGACAGAGGAAACCTGTGTCCAGGTAGCATCCACTAGAACTGCTGCTAATAAAAAACAAGGGAGCCTACTTCCAGCTAGTGGCTGCTAATACTGCTGGTAATTACAGTCAGTTTTGGCAGCCAGTTTTAACCTAGTGGTTCAGTGCAGTTCACAGGTTTGGCTGTCTGTATTGTGGTTTGTTATTTGTTTTGTGCTGTCCTTATTCTTTTCAGTATCTTCATTATAAAGTGACCTTGGCAATGAGCACGGCACTATATAAATTAATTCTAGTATTACTGTCAATAAATAGTGACTGAATAAGTGAAAGAAGGAAAAAACTCAAAGGCTAATATGAAAAGATGTGGTTCTCCTGCCTGGAACATTGGTCCCTCATGTATGTGAGTGCTGAGCATGCTTTCAGTGATGGATAAGTTTAATTGATTATGGGTAAAAGGATGCTGAAGAGCACATGATCTTCTAAACAAATCCAATAGGAAGAGAGAAAAAAAAATCCACAATAAGGCATTTCCCAAAATAAGCCATATTCAGAGCACTCTCAGACGTGGACAGAGCCTTGAAACTCAATCTTCTGTGGTTTGCTAGTGTGGAATCGGACGATAAAGAGGAGAATGGACAGCCAGATGGGCCCCTGGCTGGAGAAAAAGATACGGTGAAAAACAGGCCCTCAGTTATGGCAGCTGCTCCTGAGAGTTAGAGAGAACACAAGGTTGTCTGAATGAGAGTGGTCATCAGACAGCCCACTCAGAAGCTGCGCTGATCCCATCGGATGACTTCTCAGAAACATAAAGCTCAGGTCGGGAGTGGTGTTATTGCTGGATTCACTGATCTCCTGGCTGTGGATTTAGATTTCAGTGAAAGTGCGAAATTAATACGCACGACTTCTGCGTGCTAATGCCTTACTGTTAATGGAGCTGAGTGGAGCAGGAGGGTTTTTTGTTCTTCTCTAATGCTTTATTAGAGGATGACGTCCGGTTTGGAGATTACCTTGTAAGCTTATCAAATGCACCAGCTTGAGGGTTTTCTTTAAACACTGTGCTGTGTGACCTCATTGTTTGTTTTCAGTCAATATGCTGATTATGTTTTTCACTTTTCAGTGTCAAAATAAAAAAAATAAAAACATAGGTAGAACAGGTAGTGTTACTGCCACACAGCTTAAGGTTTCCCAGGTCCTGGTTTAGACCCTCACTTCAGGTCACTGTCTGTGAGGGGTGCCTTAGGAGATGCTCAGTCCAACAACACGTTTGTAAGCATATGTTGGATTGGCTTTGCAAAATTGTCCATAGACAAGTCCATAGTGAGCGTGTGACTGACAGGGTGAATGTGTGCTGCAGGGTCAGTTGACCGGGATGAAGCAGTTATAGGATCTGAATGAATGAATAGACGCATTATCACAGTACATTTGCATGGACACATGTTTGAATCATGGTGGAACTAAATAAGAAATAATAAATAAATAATGAAATCATCGTACCAAAAAAAAAAAATAAAAAATCCGGTGTCACATGCGTTGATTTGGCCATAATGCAAATTAAAACAAGACAGGCCGGATGCATTAAAACAAGTACAAACCTGCAGGAAATATAAATAAATGAGTAAATAAATGTTATCAACAGACCGCCATATGATCCTGGCACACTAGGCTTGGCCTCTGGGCCAAAGATGCATAATTCCATGTACTTTTTCATCTACGTTATGTTCTTTTGAATTTTGATGAACTTTATGAATCCAAGCACGCTGGACTTGTCTACTGCAATAGGACATCTGCAACATAGGGGATTAGCAACAAAATCAGCAATAATGCAGCCTCATTCGGCTCGTCCATCCGAGCATTAAAGCATGTCTTAGACGCTGCCCATGCGGCTAATGCCTCTTAATATCTTGTCTGATCTAAATGGAAATTCAATTTGGTGTCACGTTTCATGGCGAAGATATGCCGAGGCCACATGCTTGGTTAGATAAGCTGACGGAACGATCAGAACGTGTGGAGGTCAAAAGCCGCATGCACTTTGTCAGCTTGTGTGTGACATGAATGAGAACATGAACATCACTTTAAATAGTGTTATAGTATATTGTTGCTGCTGCCTACAAAGTGATCATATTTTAAACAGATGAACACATTGACTTGTGACATTAAATATGGACTATTTTAACCTGACACCCTCAACGTTACCTACATTTTACACAGCTTTTGGTACATTTAACCCATCCATGGCAGTGACCAAACACATACACTGCAGTGCAGTAGTTGCAGTGAGCCCACCTCACACCCACAGAGCACATCTCAGTATCCAGGAAACAGTTGAGGGGACAGAACCAGTGAACCTTTATTCCCAAAACCACCTCCCTAACCTTTAATTTGCCCCCATTTCATAGCAACACATAGGACTTATTCTATCTGATCATATCAACATCATCGACGTGTAACAAAGCATCAGTGTGTGATCCCCTTTCACTATTATAACAGATTTATCATTAGAATATTACTGTCCTGATTCCAAGCTTCATAACTCAAAAGATGCTTAATTTACACTTCATACATTAGAGTGCATTTTTACATCTCCATCCAGAAATAAACAGCAGCTCTTCCTCTACACAATCCAGGACAGTGATAAGACAAATTTAGGCCTACTCCTTAGACAGTCTCCTCATATCTTCTCACCCAAACCAAAAGGGGACATATTATGGCCCCTTTTCCACAAGTCAGCACAGTTCCCCCGTGTCTGAAAGAAATCTCTGTGACAAGCATTGATCAAAATACCACAAGGTTCAAAAAACACAGCACTATTGTCCCCGTCTTAACAGCCATGTTCAGAATGTCCAGTTTCAGTAACTGTTGCTTTAAATGAGAACAAACCACTGTTTATTCTTACGTTCTCAGTTACATAATTCCAGCGCTGTGATTGAAGTTACTTAGACTAGGTGGTAGTACAATTCTAAAGTCCCTACACTTGACTTTAGAAAGGGAGCAAAAACAGAGTCACTCATAGAATCATGTTTTCTGACTTGGGCAGTTCATGAAAAACAGACTGGGTGTCTTGTTTCACAGTTTGTGGGCTGGTAGGCTCCAGAAGTTTTTTGATTGTTTGTTTATTTTGGGTGTTTTGTTTGTTTGTTTGTTTTTCTATAATATGTCTTTTGTTTAAAAGAACACAATGTAAGATTTGATGTTTTTGCTCCTGGGCTCCCCCTATATTTACAGAGTGCAATTCACTTTTACCGCATTCTCCTTAAACCAATGTGGAGGGGGAGGGAGAAGGGGTGGTTTCCTAACCTCCTCCAAAAGTTACAGATGCTCTATTCTCCCTGTTACATATTAGTTGAAGAATTGCAATGATTTTGAACCTACCTTGTTAGAATTAAAACAGATGTCTTCATACAAACCTTTATTGAACATGTCCCTCAGATTTAATGATGTATTGAATGGAACAGCTATTTACTTTTCCCATGAAAGAGGGGTGAGGACCCCCTGTGCTCCCTGTGATTTCTTAATACTTTATAATTGTAGTTGTTATTAAGAAACTACAATTGTACCCAGATTCTACTTTGTTCAATCTGTCCCCACCCCTTTTTTTTTTTTTTTTTTTTTTTTTTTTTTGCTGTACATCTCTCTGAAGCTTCCGTTCTGACTGTGGTACTGCTCGGTTTTAGTTGCATTTCTGTCTTCATATAACTGCTTGGCTGCTTCTGGTGGGATTTTTCATTTTCTCTTTACCAACTTCTGCCTTGTGAGGCACTGTGTTGTCACAAGAAACTCACCCATAGTACACATCAAAATACACTTGAGGTTGCTGGATTGGACACAGTCATACTGCATTTCACTTCATTTTTCATCATATCACGCTTAAAAGGCCATGGAAATGGAGAGAGATCCACCCATCACAGAAGCTGAATGAAACTCAGAAATGTGTTGAAGAAGTTTAGTGCACAAGACCATGCTTTAAAACCTGGCCGAAATAAGACTAGTGCTAGTCTGAGGTTTTTTTTTTTTTTTTTTTCTGTATATGGTTACATAAGAGAGCATGAAATAAGTTATTAAGCTCCTGTAAATGATTTCTAAGGCAACACAATAATCAAATAACACCTGCAAAGGTCTGTGCTGTTAACTAACTAGATTGTGGAAAGAGAACAAGGACACATAGTGTCTTTGATGTGATGCACTGTATAGCACCCTCTTGTGGAGCAGAACCAAAACATGAGAAAATAATATATTAGATGTACAACTAGGCTTTATGGTGTTTTCATTAAAGAAAATTATAAATAAATAAATAAATAAATTCAAAGCTTTAAATACACCATGTTCACAATAACATATGATATTATCCCCAAACCAGAACAAATCAATGCGCATAATTTAGCTGTGCTTTTTCCTTAATGGAACTCATTACAAATTTTGGGACAAATAAAGTCTTCACTAATTTTGGGTTATTTTTTATTCAATAAAAATAGTGTATTCTGTCATTTTTAATAATATGCAAAATTTACCATAAAATGACAAAAGAGAAGTAATTGTATATATATATATATATATCTTAAACAAAAAAATGCCTTAAAACCTATTTGTACATTTAGTAAATGAATGAGTGAAGTGTAAGAATTACAAGCAAATTACGTACAGTGCTTCACAGCTAACAGATATATCACAATTACATATGAACCATTCGGCAGTGACAACTAGTCACAAGTAACTCAGTAATAACCCTGGATTCATGTAAGAGAAAAGCTGTGGCTTCTAATTGTTTGAAAAGCACTGGTCTTATATAGGGACAGCATAGTGGCTAAACAGGTATTGTCACTGCCTCACAGCTCCAGGTGCCTAGGCCTCCTCATTCCTTGGGTCACTACCTGTGCACAGTTTGGTTCCACATGGGTTTCCTCCAGCTGCTGTGGATTTCTTCCACAATTAAAAGATACATGCTGGTAGTGGGTTTGCCTGTGTGTCCACAGGTATGAATGTGTGAATGACTGTGCCAGTAAGTGATGTCCTGTGATGGACTGGGTTTGTGTCTAGGGTTCCTTTCTTGTGCCCAGTGATAAAGCCAGGAAAACTCTACCTGTGTGCATGTATAGAGTTGGTTGTAAAGTTTAGTGAAAGTGAGATAAAGGTCTGGGGTTGTTTTTTTTAGAGTTGAGGCAAAGCTCCTGTGTTCCTCTGAAATTCAGTGTTAACATCACATCAGACAAATACATTCTTAAGCATTCTACACTTTCAACTTTATGGCAACAGTTTGGGGAAGGCCTTTTCTGGAACCAGTAAAACATGAGGACCTGAAAGACAAGTTTAATGTGAAGGACCTCCAGTGGCCTGCACTGAGCCGTGACCTCAACCTCACTGGACAACTTCCAAACTGCCTCTGGAAGAAACATGAGCACAAAAACTGTTTGTCAGGCACTTTATGGTGACTAACAAGCAAATGGATTCCCAACAAGCAAATTCCTTCCTGGAGTAGTGAAGGCTGTCATGACTGGAATAGGGTGAGGGTAAACATTGCGTATCATCCAGAGCCTACCCAGAATCCCATGGACCCATGGACATTTTGGCACAACCAGTCCAGTTATCAACATGTGTTTTTTAATTGTGGAAGCAAACTGAAACAACTGGAGGAAACCCATGCAGACACAGGGAGAATACACCCTCTCTGCCTAGACACTGAAGTGGGGAACACAAGGTCCACCAAGTCACAAACAATGCCAAATAATAGTATATATATATACCGCATACCAATTGTGTGTGTGAAAATATAATTTGACAACAAAACCAGCTATGGGGAAATATATATATATATATATACCTACCATGCCTCATTTATTAACTGCTAATCATTATTCCAATATTTAATACAATTCTAATTTGGTTTTGCCTCACATATATCAAAGTAAGGATGGCTATAAGGAAGTCTCATACTGATGTGAAGCTGCTTTGGACTTGTGCGTTTTTAATGATGAAAGTAAAGGCATTTTGAAATGCGCCTAATTTCATCACACGCTGGAGTGCATCCATCACTGATGACTGATAGAGCACTGTGTCTTTCATCCGCAGTGTCTACACATGACTAGGGATCAAAAAGATATTAGCATACGGCTAAGAAAAGCATATAGCGTATAGCTTATGCCCTTTGCAGCAATTCTGAAACACTGTTAGCCCTGTGTCCTGTCACACTGAGCTGACTGAATACAATACTGTTTTATTCACAATTACACCATGTTTAGACTTTAATTATGAGAGGAAATGCAGGCCAGACAGAACTGACAGCTTCCTAAAGCAAACAGTCACTCAACTGTCAACGGCTCCTGTTCTACATTGTTTGGCGCACAGTGTAAAATGACTGTGAAGCTCTATTTATAGTATAATCATAAACTCAATTATAGCAATTTTATTTCATAAAGAAATTTGAATAATTATAATGTAGACTGCTGGAATAATAACAAATCATCTGCGTCCTTTTGGTCTTGCAAATTGACTTCAGAATAGCTCCAGGCTTATTGGACCACTTTTCTTTTTTTCCTTCTTTACTGCCTGTCTGTCTTTTGTCAGTGTTTTTTTTTCTTTCTTTCTATCTTTTTTACTTTTTTCTTTCTTTTTCATTCATCTTTCTTTTCTTCTTTACTGCCTGTCTTTTTTGTTAGCATTCACCTTTTTCTTTCTTTTTTCAGCCTCTTTCTTCTAGTCAGTTTTTGTCTGTTATCAATTATTTTTTTCTTTATTCATTTCTTGTTTTAGTCCTAGTATGTCTTTCTTTCTACAGTCATTGTCAGTTACATCAACTTCACTGACCATAGAGCCGGGATATTTATTTTTATTGCATATTTTGTTAGATCGCTTTCACACTGTTCTTCAATGGTCAGGACCCCCACATGAACCCCATAGAGTAGGTATGATTTGGGTGATGGATTATTTTCCACGCTGCAGTGACACTGAAGTGGTGGTGGCGTGTTTGTGTGTGTTGCTCTGTTATGAGTGGATCAGTTGAGTTTTTACAATCTCACTGTCACTGCTGGACTGAGAATGGTCCACCAACCAGAAATATCCATCCAGCAGTGTCCTAAGGCAGCGTTCTGTGCTGAGACACTGAGGACGACCAACACAAACCATGCAGCAAGGTAGTCCAACAATGTAGATGTCTAATAGAGTGCTAGTGTTTTTGTCCAGTGTTTATAAACTCTAGTATCACTATTGTTGCTATGGTTCCATCAATCCTTCATTCTTTTTTCTTTTTCTCTTTCCTTACCTATTTTTTCTCCTTATTTTAAACATAATAAGTTCAGGTTTCTGGAATCCAATTATTGCTCCAACTGGGCATGCTAATAACGTCCAGAAGAACACTCCAGAATGTATGTGTGTGTGTGTGTGAGGAGTGGAGAGTGTGAAGTCGATTTGGAAGAGGGAGAGAAGGGTGTGACAGATTTGATGGATGAGATCTTGATTTGCTAATGGAACAGATGTGAGCTCTAATTGGGTGGCTGAGAATCCAAAGGCATATGGGGCACCTGCCAGTTAAAGAAAATTAGACATTAAGACTAACATTTCTGTTTCTGCTTTTGATGAATGCTCTGCGGTGAAGTGGAGCATTAAGGTAATCAGTGAAGATGTTTGGGGAGACACTAACGACTCAGTCAGAGGAGCAACTAATATTAAAACACACAGTAATCCGCAGCAGACACATGATCAGAGCACACGCTCTGGTCCCATCTTCCAGAGGATAGCGCTGAAGATTATGCAGCAGTTTGATCATTACTCAGCCGCATATAGATCAAATGGGTCCTCAAATGGAGGCCAAGAGCAGAACCAACCCAAAAGCACCAATAATGCTCCTTTTTGTGAAAGTGTGCATGGTATATTACTCCCTGGAGTTTCTTGCGTGCTTTGATGCCAGACCTTTTCATTTTGCATTAAAAAAATCCCCCCAAAAAACTGCATACCGTTTGTCGACTCTGCCTCTTAAGCACAGCGATTAATCAGAATTATTAACTGAGAAATTAATTGGCCTCCCCTAAAACTGAGGAAACCTGTTATCTGATCCTGAGAGGAATAATGGAGGATGAAACGCTCCTTAATACTCAATTAACTTAATGAAGATATGGTGATTAAAAGGTAGAAGAGGAAGAGAATGAAGATTTTTTGAAACCATTCATTCTTTATCGCTCATTTGAGATGTTTACAGAAGAAAAAGAAACTCTTCACTGATCCAAAAGAGCAAAGGTTATTTTCTGTGTTGTTTCCACTGAACGGTCACTGGATTAGGAACACCTACCTTTGTATATGCACTCATTGTCCATTTAATCAGCTCCACACAGGAGCACTTTGTAGTTCATTTCCCCATTTCACCCTGCTCTTCAATGGTCAGGAACCCCACAGGAGTGCAGCATAGTAGGTATGATGTTGGTGGTAGATCATTCTCAGTGCTGTAGTCAGAGTGGGGACTGAGTTACCAGAGCCCCAAGCAGGGGGAGGTACATTGAGGAGTCTGGAATATTATTTTCCTCTAAATATAACTATCATTTAAAGATCACAATAAATGTTGCTAACCAACGGAAATGTAATGATTTGGGTAAATATGTTGGTTGATTGATGGATGGAATTTTGTGTCATAGCCTACATATAGTGTCTGAGGACAGGCACTATCACCCTTTGCACAAAACGGTTTAGTGCACCTTCACCGGGTGTTTTAACTAGGCCCATTTAACTTAGCGTTAATGCAGCTGAAGTGGCAGTGCGCGTTGTATCCATGCTATGGAAGATGATGCCCAAGAAAGCTAAATCCGCTTTTCAGAAAAGAAAAGAGAGGCAGGAAAGAGACAAAAAAGAAAGGACGGAAAGCAACTGCTAACAAACTTCTTTCCTAAGAAAGGTGAGCCCAAATGTGAATGCAAATAGCCTGCATTAAATGAAGTCCTGTGCTTATAAAATGCTTCAATAGCACCACGAGTGTCAGTGCTAAAAACTGGATACCACAAAATTAAAAATAGAATAAAATTAAAAATATGATGCCGTATCTGTATTCTCAGGTAAAATCTAAATACATTTTGTTTACAGAGCCTACAACACCATTGCAATCGTATACTAATTAGAAAATTACATTACTACTTATTTTTTGCCATAACATAATTAAAGGTTCATATGGATAGGCTTTCAAATTAATGGCAAAACTAACTTGTGAAACAAGTTGGCACAGACCGTCACAAAGGGTGATGCCACCAAAGGTATAGTTTAACATCATGGGGGGGGGTTGTGGTTGTGGGGGTCCCATAGGCACTGCTTGTGAATAGGGCCCAGAACTTGGTGCTATGCCCCTGGCAGTAGTGACACTGACATGGTTGTGATGGTGTGTTAGTGTGTTGTGCTGGTACGAGTGGATGAGGTTACTCATATTTCAGTAACACATTTACAGCATTTGCTTTTATTACAGTTTCCTTCTTTCAAAAATTCTTCTTCTTTTTTAGGGATTATTTTTCACTCTTCCAACATGTCTCAGAAGTTGGTTGCATTTGTTTGTGAGACCAAAGATTAGCATATATTACTAAAAGGGACCCTTCACATATTCAGAATATTTGTATGTTATGATTAATTATGATGTGTGGTTATTTTATATTCGTTAAGTGAACTCCAGTCCACTGGTGGCGCCGTTATACTAAATACACTCAAACACTCTGTTATGTACCTAGGATTAAGATTAAGTGCTTAAGAAAAGTGCTACAAAGTGCTACAAATGCATTCATTTATTCCTTCATTGTCTCCAGAACCTACCCAGAATGATTGGGCGCAATGCAGGAACACATCCTGGACAGGGCACCAATCCATCACAGATTGTAGTGAGGATTTGGCCATGAGAGAGCACTGAGCCATGAGAGATTTAGTGAAGTCAGGTACTGATATTTCCACTGCTCCACAGCCCACCAATGGAGGGCTTTGTACCCCTGTAGCTGATACTTTGCATCAGGCATGGTGAACTTAGGCTCCTTACACTCTGTTAGCTGTGCTTTTCTCTGGAGCTTAAGCAAGCTGTGTGTGTGTAACTCAATGCCTGTGTCAATAATGGGGGGCACCTTAAAGTAGATTAAAGGAGAATTTCCTGCTAATTGGATAGGGCTTCTGGATACCCTGATGAACAGAGGATATGAGCAGGTATACATTATAAGCAGATCAGACATACAGTGGATCCTATGGTTTTTCAGCAGTGATAATGGGTGAAAAATGAAGGCTTGCAGTGCAATCAGAAATGTGCTGGTTAAAGCAGAACATGAACAAAGTGCTGAATTGTTGCACATGGAACAGCTCATCGCTTTAAGGAATTTTACATGAAGCATATGTACAGAGATCAGATCTCGGTCAGCGTTCTACGCTCCTGTACCATCAAAGAGAACAGGTAAAGACGCTGACTATTTCTACCACTCTGGGCCTTTGCTGAGGCTTGCAACAAAACTGAGACCCTGAATCTGGTTTCATACACATTCCACTTTTACACTGTGTTCATGTACCACTCTTTTAAAACAGAGGTGCATTGTCTAAATGTGATGCTATCTTCTGGGTTCACAAGTTCAATCTCTGATGCCCTCTGCTATGTGTGGGTTTCTTTTGGCCAATATATGTCATCAGTAGAAATTGTTTGTATATAGAGTGCATGTGGTCTGAAAGTGGATGTATTTTAACATTTTTCTACACTTCCTGGTGTCTTAATGAAACATCTGTAACATGCTTTGTTCAAAATACTACCAGGAAGAAGCACTACAGCTTTGTTCTAACCCTGTATAACCTAACATTTTTTGGGCACCCTTCCACACAAAACAATGATGGCACACAGAAAGTCTGTCTCTGACTAAAATCCATATAGCATATAGTATTCCCTCTATATTGAATTAACTAAGATATAAAACAACAATGTACACATGCAGATAGCACTAGATTTCAGATTCCCACTTAAAACTATATATATATTGAAATAGAAATATATATTGCACTACTAAGATCAACATTCATTAATTTCATGACTTATGTAGTGCCTACATTGGTAGTATTTGCGCCTCTTTCATGCTTCATGGTTTTTTGATGGCTATCTGTCACGGCTGGGCAGGGAGACGAGGAGAGGCACGTACACGCAAGGATTGTCTTTATTACAAAACAACCAAAACCAAAAGAGAAAACAAACACAGGAAAGGAGGCAAACCACTAACTACATTAAACTGAACAAGACTAGACAGGAACAGGCTAAGACTTGGACAGACAGGAAACAGCCATGAACCGGGGTAGACAAGGGTAAATGAGAGACACGAACAGAAACCAACATTTACACACACAAGTCCATCCAAAGGAGCACTGCAAACAAAGAGGTTTAAATGCACAGGCCAAACGTGGAACACTTGGAACACTAATGAAACTAATGCAGGGGACTAAGGCGGGGCTAGGGCGGAGACAATAACAAAACAAACAGAGCCTTGTGCTAAATGAGCACAAGGTGGGGAAAACAAAAACAGGACAGGAAAGCATAAGACAGGGCAAGGGCATGACACTATCCTTAAGAAGTACTATGTCGCCCTACTAGACTGTCAGGATAAAGCATCCATTTTAATATTCATCTGAACAAGGATATGTTAAATGACGGAGGGAAGAAAATCTTAATTCTTATTCTCAATTCTTATTTTACTGCACTTCTGTAGGTTTCGGCTTAGAATGTATCATTTTACCCCATATTTTCTGACTTTGACAAACCACAAAAAACTGACTAGGTTGTTTCATTTCACAGTAGGATCCAGATCCCTAGATGAATGTGGACATGCACCGAACAAGTGTTTTTTTTTTTTCTTTATTAATTTTTATAATAGGGCGGCATGGTGGCGCAGCAGGTAGTGTCGCAGTCACACAGCTCCAGGGACCTGGAGGTTGTGGGTTCGATTCCCGCTCCGGGTGACTGTCTGTGAGGAGTTGGTGTGTTCTCCCCGTGTCCGTGTGGGTTTCCTCCGGGTGCTCCGGTTTCCTCCCACAGTCCAAAAACACACGTTGGCAGGTGGATTGGCAACTCAAAGTGTCCGTAGGTGTGAGTGTGTAAGTGACTGTGTGGCGCCCCCTCCAGGGTGTATTCCCGCCTTGCGCCCAGTGATTCCAGGTAGGCTCTGGACCCCCGCAACCCTGAATTGGATAAGCGCTTACAGATAATGAATGAATGAATGAATGAATGACTTTTTATAATACGTCCCCTGTAATATAAATGTCTCAGTTATTCATGCAGAATGACTCAATAAAAACCTCTAAAACAAGTGCAAATTTGGGACAAATGTACTACAGAAAACAGACAAGAAATGATTTTATGTCAGTTCTGTCTCTATGTCTTTTATATCCCTGCACTATTGCCATGCTAATTACCCTTCCTTTCATCCAAAAATGAGTTTGCAAAGTACTGTGGTAGACTGAATAGGCAAAATTGATGGGTTCACAAAAGAACAGGCTTTTCAGTGAAGACCTCAGCAGCATTACTGAGGACCACCCGGCGAGCTTGTGGGGTAATTATACTGGTGTAGTCTTTGAGGAGCTGTCCAGTGTGTGCTGCTCAGATGACGCTAATGCAGGAGCCTCCGGAGCTGGGCCTGTCTGTCCTGAAGAGCTCGGTAACTAGAGATGAACCTTGACAGGAGGAGTGTGTGGTAAATAAATCATCCCCATTCCTCCTCGTCCCCAACAGAAGAGATTCAGAGCACTGCAGGGATCATGCCAGGGGGCTACACACACATACGCACACACACACAAACACCAGCTCCGTTCACTCACCCAAAAAAAAAAAGACAGACCTGATCTATCACCACATCCTAGTTGTTTTAAAAAGAGGTGAATTCTCATGAAGACATAGAGCATGCACACAATATTCCCTGTACATTACCTGTCCAAACATTAATAGACACCGGCTTATCCAATATTTCTATTAAAATCAAATCATTGGCAGTTTGTTACCCCTTTACTGCAGTAACAGCTTCTCTGGAAACATTTCTGTGAGGTCAGTTCCACTGCTCCACAGCCCAATACCAGAGGGCTTTGTGCAATAAGAGCGCTGTGACCTCAGGCTCAGGTGCAGCTTCTCCAGAACATCCCATTAAGTTTCATACTGTGCTATGGAGATTAAACACTACATTGACTACACTCTCAGAAAAAGAAAAAAAAAAAAAAAAAAAAAACTGCTGTAAACACAATATTAACCTGGAGAAACAAAAGAAAATATTGAGATTTTGAATGTTACACTTAGCTTAGGTTAGGTTTAGAGTGATGATTAGAGTTAAGATAGTCTCAGCCACTGATGCTCCGCCCATAAGAGTCTGATACGTTCAGTCAGGATTTTGCCCGTTGGATTCTGATTGGCTGTCTGCACATTCGCAAACATTGAAAACTATGATAAATAATTCAGTTAATTCAGTAAAATATGTACAATTCCTATTACAATCCAGCTGCAAAACCACCATGACAGATCTTTTACCATGCAATAATTATAACTGCCTCCAATTACTAGTTGAAGATATTATTTAAATCCTGAATTATTTTTAATAGTTTGAGAACAGTGTATTAGGAGTCTTGCTCAATGACTGTCAGCTAACATGCCATCCAACCATTCCTAACAGTGCCATTAAGCACCATTAATAAACAAGTAATAAGAAAATGTTACTCTTACCCCCTCTCTACTAAACTTACATCTGCTGATCTGTTCTCTCATTACTTTCACACTACTTAGTGTTCATTTTTAATATGACTTTTACCCAACAAGCAACTCCAGGCATTAAATCCTTTGTCAGAGCATGAAGATCTCCAGGTGCAGTGTTTGTATGATTATACTGAAAGTGCTCTATTTGCTATAATTATCTCACAAACACAACAAGGCCTTTTAGCAGGTCAAATTAATTAAATACTCATTTTGTCAAATTGATGTGTTTAAATGCACAATCAGTGCTTTTCAAGGTTCGACATCTGAGCGTTTTGTTGCCTAAACAAGTCTTTGATAACACAGAGTGGATGGTGTAGTAGCTCAGACACCTCTGCCCTTTGAACAATTCATATGTGGATTTTAAGTGTTTTCAAACACATAGTAACTCTGTTTCACAAACAAAAGTGTGTGTCAGATTCACTCACCTGGTTCCATAGTCCTGAGCACAGTGTGGGAGGATTTTTTCAATTCACAAAGGGCTCAGAAATATTTATATTTATATAAAGCGACACAATTATATTTATTGGAAATGTCAAGAAAATCTTCAAAAATAGGTCTATGTATCTCCAAACTACAGTGCGCTATATATAGCTCCTTTCCACTGATGGCATTGTTTTGCTAGATCTTCAAAATCTGTGTTATTTACCCAAAGGAAATTGAATTGATGGTCCTCACCTCAGGAGTTACGTCTGGTCGTCCCGTATCTACATGGGTTTACTCTGTGCTATGTTTTCTTCCTACAATTCCTAAAACACATGCTGACAGGTGGCTTGGCCTTGGAAAATTGTTCACAGGTCTTAGTGTATGAGTGAGTGTGTTATGCATTGGGATGGACTGGCACCTGTCCAGGATGTGTTCCTACCTTGCACCCAAAATTCCAGGTATGCTCCTAATCCTCAGGACTCAGTCTAGGATGATTGGAACACAATACATTGGATGATACTGGATCATTAGGCTCAGTAGCTGTACTTCACACTGTGTTGCATGATGAGTGGACCAATAGAAATGCTCCAAAATTACTTGGTATAAAATCTTTTACACTGACTTCTATTGAAATGTAAGTGTTTTTTTCCCCTTCTCCCATAAAGATACAGTTTTGGGAGATGTTTTTCATTGGACAGCAACAATACGTAAAGTGAACTCTGAGCAAAAGTCTGAGCATTTATTTTTAATGTATGCTTTCAGTATGCCCAGTTTAATGACAGTACAAGCAACACATATTTTAAGGCCAGAACTAACCATTGTATGAATATTAATGTTATTAATTATAGGCTTTTATGGGAGCAGTGCTGTAACATTTGCTCCCCGAAAATCAGTGGGTTTTAAAGTAGATATATTCAGTTTTAGTTTTTAGTGAGACAACAGCTGCATGCTGTTGTGGAAAGTCAAGTACTTTCTCTTTCAGTGTTATCTAATGAGCCTGCAATGGGTGTCAAAATGACCATTTATTTTTAAACGTTTAGAAGAAGAATCATTAAAGCAGAATGACTTGATGGATGTATACAACCTTGAAATAGCATCTTAAGTCCAGTTCTGTGTACAGCCTCTATACCGAAGGCTACATTCTATCTCATTATTCTGTGCCTCTCCTAGCTTGGCTGTACTATTTTTTTTTTCCAAGGCACTTCCAGAAAAAAGGGAATTCTCAGAGTGACAATTCTCAGCATAAACAAAGTCTGGAGGCCTGGCATCATGTCCATACTAAGTGAGCCTTTTGTTCTAGAGAGCTCTGTGGCTGATGGTGAAAAGGGCTATAAGTGAATGGAAGCGGCTGGGGGAAAAGCATAGCCCACCAGGCCGTGTTTTGGCCCGAGGCGAGTCTGCCAGAGCTGACCTGAGAAGCAGCGCTTGGACACACCCGCTGAAGTTAACAAAGGCGGGAAAGAGGATGGGGAATTTTTGGAGCTGACATGTATTCTGGAGCAATGTGGTGCCACCAAAACATGTCTTCTGTCGAGCCAACTGAAGAGAATTAGAGCTTGAATGGAGGTAAGTAATATTGAAGCTAAGAATATACTGAAGTAGCGCTTCCAATTTTCCAGATTAGAAAAGCTGTACAGGATGTTTAAAGAAAGGTCATTCAGTAAAGCTAAGCTTACATTTGATTATTTTACTGAAAGGGCCCATTGTAAAACAGCTTTCTATAATTTGAAGTCTATGCTGCTCTAATGTCAGTATTAAAGCCATAGATAGCCCACGTATTAGTATCATTAGTTTATTATTTGCATTAGGATCATCAATTTATAACTTTCAATACAGATGTTCCTCTTAAAGCCACAGTAAAGAAATTCACCATTGATTTTGCAATAATATCTCAAAGGTTATTGCATATATATTAAAAACAAAAACCCAGATTATACCTAACATATATATGTCAATATGAATCATAGTTATTTCACATGCAGAAAGAGTGTGGCTGCATCCCAATCGTAAATGTTATACTAATTCTAACTACTCTTTGAATATATAGTATATATTACAGTTACAAAGTTGTTATTTAAAGTTGAATATACTATGAATTCCACAGTGCATACATACACTGTAAATTCACCAGTGTGAAATCAACAATATTAACACTGAGAGTGTTAAATTATTACACTAACAGTGTTAATTTAACACTAATAGCGTTGATTTAACACTGGTGAATTTACTGTGTAGAACTAATCAGCTTTAAATTGTTGTAGTGATGGACACTGTTGACCCACAATCCAGAAGGAAACAGGAAGGGAGGAGCTTCTCACGTCTGAAAAATGTCTCTGTCTCAAATAGTGCCAAAGTCATATTATTAAGATTAGTATAGAGTGCTATATAAAGGTATAGTATTAGCGTTTAGCACACATTTGGGATGCAACCGGCTTCTGTTACTATTCAATAAAACACATCAGGCAGGGTGTCTGATCCCCTCATACCAGCACAACGCACAATAACACACAGCCACAATGTCAATGCTCTCTGAAAATTATCCACCACCCAAATCATACCTGCTCTGTAGTGGTCCTATGGGGGTCCAGACCATTGAAGAATAGCGTGAAAGGGAGCTAACCAAGTATGCACATCAACAGATGGACTCCTGTTTGTAACTTTACAACTATGATGTGCACACGCATGTTCAGTGAACTTGATAAATTGTAGAATGAGTGTAGAAACAAGGAGGGGGTTTTGATTTTATGGCTGATTGTTGAAACAGTACATTGCAAAGTCCATGAAAAATTAGCCACCATGCTAACTTTAGCTCAACTGAAAACAGTGTGGGCTTTTAGATACATAACATAATGGATCATTCTTTCTGTGCTTGCTATGCAAGTGTTAATAGGGCCTCAAATGAACCATGAAGCCCAGACAAACTCATTTTAGAAGAGTCATCAGTCTGAAATAGTGATGAAGGTCCAAGTATGATGACTCCTGGCCTGAAACATGCCTGATGGCAATCCTCTGCTAATTAACAAGTCACCCCTGAATTTAAATGACTGTGTTAGCAGGGAAAACACTCATATAAGTGCAGAAGCAGGTTTGGAAACAGCTCTTTTAAACTAAAGTTAACATTGAGAAATGGATAGACAGAGTTTGAAAACAACAAGGCTGCCTTTTAAAATCACGCCAGTCAAGGGAAGTCAATAAGTTGACTGGGAACGCTGCATGGACAGCGTGGTTATTATTCTGAGCGTGTGTTCGAGTTTACCACGGCTGCCTGTCTATCACCTTTTGTTAACGGAGAGACTTTGATGTCTGAAATGGAGCTCTTGTGTGGCCAGCCTAATGAGGCTTTAGTCCCGGGCTGCCTGCTGGTGGGATTGAGCTACAATTTTGGCAGTCGGGCCAAGCGAGGGGTCAGCTAAGAGTCAGGCCCATTATGGGCGGGTTTCATTAAAGGAGAGTTTGAGATAGGCCCTGGCAATCATGGTGCCACCATCACTGCCAGGGCCTATCTCTCACTGCTACTAATGATGGCCACCCTTAACGGCCGTCCAGCACAAAACATTACCACACGGCCGCAGTAATAGAGCAAATGAAACTGTCGCGAACATTCACTTCTGGAAACGTGAAACCCGAAATGCTAAATCGCCCACGCTTTAAGGCAATATGAAATTAGATGACATTTGCATGAATACAGATGGGGTTTAAAATGGAACCAATACTGGCTGTTGTGACAGTGGACAAGGGCAGCTTTTTCATTCTCTGCCCTCAGGCATTCCTTTACACCCTTTCCTTAAAATGACGACAAATGGAAAAAAAGGAAAAACTTTCATCCATTCCATTCCGCTACAAGAACCCTGGAGTTACAGGGGAAATCATTTTATTAACACCCCCTAAACTTTATGTCTCAATGTCAGACCTACTTTTTTAATGAAGATGAAAATCAGCACAAGATACGGGTAATAAAATGAGTACCTTTACTACAATCTGATTGGCTGACACCCATTCACAGCCATTGTAAAATACCTGACATATACACAGATGACTGCACACACATCTGTTGAATTGTGTTGTAAATGTACAATGTTATTAAACCCTATTGTTCTGTTCATGTGCTTCAGTGGCTGCTCTGTCCTAACACTAGGCAAAATTTGACTTGATGACCTTGGTTATTTGCCCTCTCAACAGATATTCAGATTGCCCTCTGTCTCTGTTAAGTGCTTCCCAGATAAGGACACATTGCCTGAGGAAGATCTGAAATGGATTGGATGAAATGTTATATAAAAATACTGTTTTTTACTGCCATCTAGACTGCCTCTGCTATATTGAATAATAAACACACGCTCATTGTTGGTGGACCTGGCTTTATAATGTAGGTCAGCATTTGAATATAATTATGAGGAATAGAAAATGGGTAACACCAAAGTTGAAAAGCATTTTCCACAGGTGTGTGTGAGTGACTAGGTGAGTGTTTGCTATCATGTAATGGACTGGAGCCCTGTCCAGGGTGTTTTCCTACCTACCACAATCCTGATCCAGATGATGTAATTACATAACATGAATGAATGAATGTTAGGCAGTGCATTTTGTGATTATTGAAATTAACTAAAATACATGAATGTGAATACAGAAAAATACCTTCAGTTTAGTGGTCAGTTTCTTCTACAGGTTTTCTGTCTCTGAATCAAAGTATGATGACATGTCACATTATGCAAATAAATTAACCAGTTCTCTCACCCACTGTCCCCATCCCCGGTACTGGAAGATAGCATCCACTTGCACTTTGTCTTACTGCATTCCATCAAGCAGTATTTGCCTTCTCACGATGAAGACATGTCTTTGTCTTGATAATAGTACCTCAAATTAGCACTAATGTTTTTAATTACCACCCTGGACACAGTAATAGGAAGACTCCTAAGGGAGTCATTGCTACTCTGGGTTCAGCACTGCAGAAGATGGTAGGAATACCCCCTTACCCAACCCCCACCTCCTTTGATTCCAATAATATACTGTAAAAAATAATAACACTAGGGGGAGCCCCAAGAGCAATTATTATATAAATAATAACTAGCTAATAGTTCCTTTAAGAATGCCCGAGGCCTGGTAGATGAAGACAGATAGAGAGAAAGGGATACAGACATTGAGAGAAGTAGGTAGGGCTGGAAGGAAAGAGCAGAAGAACATGAAACAACAGTTCCAAAATTATCTGAGTGCATCCAACAATAAAAGCAGCATGGAGATTCTTTTATACAGTTAGGAAGTGTATATATAGTGTATAGGAAACACAAACATCACACTTTTGCACCTAGGAACAATTTAACTGTCCTCAGGACCAATTTGATAAAGCAGATAAATGCAGCCTCATGATACCTGAAGTACAACAGGGTGAGTCTATCACTGGATACACTGCTCAGGATGTTTATGATAACAAGCAGACTTTGTCCGTCATACTGAGGGAAGTTATTTCATTCAATCCATCCCAACTCCGTCATTGCCCAAGATGTTGTACCACCTTTCCAAGGGCACTCTGGAGTATGAATTATATCTGGGGTGAAGGATAAATATATCCCCTTGACAAGCTGTCTGCATCATGTTTGTGGGAATGTAATGCTTTATGCTCCGGAGTAGGCCTGGAGCCCAGCTGGGTTTGGGTTGCCATGTCACGGCAGAGGAAACCTTAAGCACGAAGGCTTTTAGTGTCGAGTCAGGAGTGCACCCTGGAGAAAAGCAGGGGAAAGCAATGCTTCCAAAGGGAACTGGAGATGTGGTTATTTATTAGATGAAAATTCACTGAAAATTATATATAATCAGGTCATTTTTGGGGCTTAAATACCTATTATTATATGAGTGGTAATCAAAAATCTAAATATAATAAACTTTTATTTGTGTGACACACACACACACACACACACACACACACACATATATATATATATATATATATATATATATATATATATATATATATATATATATTTTTTTTTTTTTTTTTTTTTTTGAGCAGAGACCTTGAAAGGCTCCAGAGGTGGCATCCCCCATCTCTCTCTTCTCTCTCTGTTTTTTCCACTTAAGAGGTTTAGTTTGGCTCCCCTGGCTCAGGATCATCCTATTATATCATCTGCCCACAGTAATTTACGTCCTGTTTGCATTGTCCTCAAAAGCCCGATACTTATAATTCTGTCTGAAGGTACATTCTATTGACTTAGTATTTTAAAGCAATCAAAGCCATGGCAGAAGTAATAACGGGCGAGGCCACGTGGTCTCACCTCGGTGGAATATGGATAAGCACTCATCTGTGAAAGTGTTTGCTAAACACATTTATTGGACGGGCACCGCCGCGAGTACCAGAGCGTGACACCCCATGAGATTTTACAAATCCAACACGTCCCGAAAACCCCAAGGTGGGAATGGCGCTAATCATTAATCTATGGATTTTAGTGCAAAAGTTGTGGAAGGCAACTTATCTGGGAAATTTATTAAATATATATTATGTAACATGTCAATTAGCAGGGTTTCATCTGGGTTGTGTCGCCTGAAAGTATGCAGAGGCATGAATGTCTTATTTAAAATAAAAATGTGGGCAATCAGGGGGTCTAGGATGTCACTGCACGCTGTAGCATTAAGATATCACTTCTCTAAAGCAAGGATCCTAACAAATGCTCCACTATAATTCACAGTTCCCTTACCTTCATGTAATAATTTTTAAAAGGGATCATATTATACACTCTTTTCAGAAGTGAACACAGTTCCCTGGGGTTTTAGTGAAAGGTCGTTGAAATGCTTTGGTCAAAATTACAAAAAGGATCAAAAGCACAACAGCACCATTCCCACCCTAAGCAGCCCTGTTCAGCAATAAAAAGAGAGGCTCAGAAGCGTTTTTTTTTTTTTTTTTGCTGTTTTCGCTCAGTTGTCTTCCATCTCCATTTTTGATTTCACCATTTTGTTGGCATGACCTTGACTTTGCACTCTCACATAAACACAGGTGCAGAGCTGAGAGTGGAAAATCTCAGATGAGGCGGCAGTACATTCAAACAGTACAGAGGACAGTTCTAAATTCACCACACTTGATGTCAAAATTTTGATGTTTATTTATCCTATTTTCCTATTATTTTTATATTATTATTATTATTAATAATAATAATAATAATAATAAATTAATGAATTAATTAAATTTAATATATCCTAATTGGGTTGTGTGAGTGAATGTGTGTGTGTGTGTCTGTGTTGCCCTGTGAAGGACTGGCGCCCCCTCCAGGGTGTATTCCCGCCTTGCGCCCAATGATTCCAGGTAGGCTCTGGACCCACTGTGACCCTGAATTGGATAAGCGCTTACAGATAATGAATGAATTAATGAATAATTGGGTTGTTTTGTTTCAAATGTAAATCACATGCAATTAACAAGTGATATTTTCCTCATAATATATACTCTTTAATACTTGTAATATAAATATCTACAGCAAGTAAATACAAATATATATATATATATAGTTAATATAGCTATATATATATAGTTAATATAGCTATATTAATATAGTAATCTAGTAACTATTCCAGCAGCATGTAATTGGCTTTGAAAAACTGAAGTGGAAAAATAAATAAATGAAAAGTCTCAGCAGGACTGGGAAACTGCATTTCACTACTGCACTCTCCAATCCATTACAGTAAGACTTATTGGAGCAATTAAGTTTTAGGATGTGTGAAACTCTTTGCTCTTTTAAGGTGGTGCCAAGGAGCAGAGAAGGGATAGTTCTAAGGATGTTAGCTTTAAGGCTTGTATCTTATTAGCACACTTAATAATAGTAAAGGGAGTTTAAAAAAAAATAAAAAAAATCTATGCTTAACTAAGTGGAAACAGTTTGAAAAGTCACACTTTGCTCTCTGGGGTTTCCACCTCTGGATTTCTCCTCTCCTCATGATGCACACAAGGAGCCTTATTTGTAACTTACGGTTTGTTTAACTAGGTGATCCTCCTCTTGGGATCTGAAATCTCCTTTTCTTCCCAGAACCTAGCCACTTGGAGCCCCTCTAAGGCACTTAAAGCCCATGATTAGAACCTAATGGAATTCATGCTTCCATATTATCTTCCAGTATTTAAAAAAATTCACAGCTTTAAGTCATAGGGGAAGAAGTGCATTACGGTTATCATGTGTCAAGAGACAACAGTCTGTGCTGGATTAGAATTAAACAGGGTTTTCCTGGCATGAGGATTCAGCCAAAATGAAGTTCTGTTTGCCTTTGAAAACAGCACTAATATAGTTTTTAAATAACGTAATATCCTAAATCCCTGAATACTTTTTTGTTTAGGCCCTTGAAATTAACAGATTATAACGCTTTATCTGGCCCAGCAGACACTGAGTCCAGCTTGGTCGTGCATCGCCTGACTATAAGGCATCAGCCATCAGGATACGCTGGAGCATGTGACTTTCATCTGGCACAAATTAACATTTAGAGAGAGTGAAGGGTTTGTCATTGCCTCTGGCAGGTGAAAATCAGTTCTCATGGCAGATAAATACACTCTACTCAAGCTTACTTTATCGTGCCCTGCCTCCATTGTGCTGGATGCTGCCTGCAAGACACTGATCATAGACAAGTCGGCATTAAATCCATACATATCAGCAACACCAATAACTGATACTGCGGTGTGAAATAACCAGTTAACAAGAGCCACAAGGTCAATACGTGTCCACTTGCAACACCGTCTCTGGCCGTCCAATTTATCTCTGCTAGGTCCTCACGCATATTCGCCTCCGTTTTGTGTAATGATTTTCTGGGAGGTACAAGATATAGCATAAAACCTTGCAGACACCTGTTTGCCAAATATTTCTTCTGAAATGAAGGCTGAAATCACAGGGAGTTTATAATCTCTGTGCTCCAATAACAGTCTCTACTCTTCTAGGTTGGATTAACACTGAATATTGAGACATGGCTGTGAGGATTTGATTGCATTCAAATATAAAAATATGACGGGTTAGACCGGTCAACTTCTCTCTTGAAAGGTCAGTTAATGGATGATTGGTTATGGATCACACAGGTAACTCTAAGTCATCCCAAAGTTATTGGATGGAACTTTGTCACCCCGGACACTGCTTCATAGCCCAATGTTAGGAGAATTATACCCCGAATGGTGGATATTATTTACAGTGACCTTATGCTCATGTACAGCTGCTCCAGGATCCCATTCTATTGACAGAGTTTTTCTAAGGAGACTTTATGGCGAGTAAAGGAGTAACTTTCTGTTTTCTAGAAGTATAACATATAGGAGAAGGGAGAGGAACCAGTGATCATGAGGTACATAGTATAGCTTGGATAAACAGAGTTAAGGAAAGGTTCCTGGTTGATGCCGTGGTCTAAACATTGGCCCTATCAACAGGAGACCACTGGTTCCATCCTCGTTGATATAAAATTGGCTTCTCTCTCCAGGTACACAGCATGGTGCCAACCCTCATGGGCATCTGTCAACTCATGATGGACCTGGGCATTGGGTCCTCTCTGCCGGTGGTGTTGCATTAGAAGCAGTGTAAAAAAAAAAAAGAAGGCTGTGGTTGATGCTCCATGTCTCTGAGGAATCATGGGTTTTCTTTACCTTTGTATTAGAAAATGGCATCATGTGTGATGGGTGGACTTCAGCAAACAGCTAGCAGGGCAGAGAACGTTAATTATTGGGTATAAATTCAGCAATATGTGGGTATAAATCCACTTAAACAGGAGAAATCATATTCTACAGTGGCAAAATGTGAGTAGAGATATCAGTGATAAAGGCTGTAAGTGACATTACAGGTTATGCTAAACTTATGTTTGTCATTCATTCAGTCTTTCCTGTTTTATTTTTAAATTTGTGAGAAATCAATGAGACTTATTTACCTTCACTGCTGCCACCTTCTGGGACCACCGACTATATTCATGGTTTCTACTTAGTGGTTAGCTGCCTGCTCTCACTGCTGCTAGCTGCTGCTAATGTCCACTGAGAGAACTTGTTTTCATGGCTGCTGCTTGGCACCTAGCCCACCTATTATCACCAATGCTATTGGCTGAGACTGGTGACAGTGGAAACCTATTTTCATTGCTGCTCCTCAACAGGTACCACCTGCTAATGTCAACAGAGGAAGCCTGTGTTCATCACGGCTGCTCTGCACCACTGGCTGTCTGGCTGCTTACATTCACAGTTGCTATCGGTGATATGCTGTGCTGTGCCGCCAGAACTGTTTTTTTTTTTTTTTTTTTTTTTTTGTCTTTTGCTGTTCTTTGTACTGATGTATGCACTTTGGGCTCTTGAAAAGTGTCATACAAAGGTTATATATTTATTAACAGTGTTGTTATTATTATTATTGTTGTTATTCTTGTTAAACACAGCAGGATCAATAAGGCATGGAGCTTGAGCAGGTTGCTGTGAGCACAGGAGCAGACTGGAAATTTCAAGCAGCAGGTTAGGAGTTCAAGTGGAGGCTGGCAGCTCATGAGGCTGATTACAGATCAAGAGAGTCAGGAGTTCAAGTGGGACATGATGACTGAATGTTCATTAAATTGTCTGGAGCTTCCGGGTGAAGTTGTGAGAAGCTATGGCATGTAGGTTATATCTATATAGACAGACTGATACTTGAGATGAACCAAAGGTCATGTGGTTTTGAAAATGATTTTGATTTTAAAAGTCAAGTGATTGTAAACATTTCAAAACTGGAACTGGAGTGTTTTCATTCCAAACTTTCTATTTAAAAATCACTTCATTTAAGTATTATTCATATTGGTACATATAGGTATTGTATATTTGTAGTTAAGAACACCATATAACAGTGCTATATCAGGTTGTTCTTTTATAACATACATTCGACATAAACTCTATGGCAAACAGTTTGTGGACACCTGCCAATTCCACCTTCGTTTTGGAGATATGGATATTGAAAGTTAGTTTGTGCAGCAGAAACAATGCCTACTCTTTGAGAAAGGCTTAGACTAATGCCATTTCAGCTCATCCAAAGACACTAAACATATTCCATCACTATATATTATATACATTATATATATATATATATATATATATATATATATATATATATAGGGAGAGAGAGAGAGAGAGAGAGAGAGAAAGATCATCCTTCGGAAAAGTGGTATATGATGCAAATTGGAATGGCACCTTTCAGTATATGAAATTCGCAGGCTTTCTAAACGCTCCCGAAGTGCTCAATTTTTACAGAAAGTTGAAAGAGGTGTTCGCACAGTCTTGGCTCCTTTTGAATATTAATGAGCTGCCATAGCAGCTCATCTGACAGAGTGCGAGAAGAAAAGATGCGCTGGAGAGAAGGGAAAGGAGAGGCCTAGATTGAGGGGCTTGATAAACAAGCGCCAATGAAACAACTGTTTCCCTTTTGCCAGCCTTCAAAGTGGCAGGCGATTGAACGCAGCACCTTGAAAAACAACCACTCTGAGTTAACAGGGAAAACGGTAGGGGGTGGGGGTTTGGTGGGGATGAATGAGCGCCTAGTCAACTTAAATGAGGACCCCTTTTAGAGGACAATTTAGTCATCGGTGCCGATTCCCAGGAAGTGGCAGTGGCTTTGCTACAAAGCTCGCAGGCGCATGACTGAAAAGTGAAGGTAGTACACAGGCTTTGAGGGAATAAACTCCAGCTGCATTTGGCAGCAGAAAGAAATGAACATGACAAACAAGTCTCTGCTCTACTCACGGTGGGCCCAGATCACATGCGGGGGAACGTGATGAGTAATGCAGGGAAGCTGTGGAATTGAAAACTGACACGAGAGAAGAGGAGAAAAAAACGTGTTTATTAAAACAACATGTTTTCTGTGACGATGGCTTGTGCAATTCTGATTCGTGCAGGAAAGTCACTTTCAGGCAGGATTACAGTTTAACAACAACATGACTAGATCATTCCTAATTTGAAGGCTACTGACATAAAACACGATACATTTTTAAGAACATGTTATTATGTTTTTATTGTCACTGTAAAACAAAATTCATCTCCCGCATTTTACCCGTCACTAGGAGCACACACACACCCGGAGCGGCAGACAGCCATCTCCAGAGCCCGGGGAGCAACTGGGGGTTAGGTGCCTTGCTCAAGGGCACTTCAGTTGTGGATTGATGGAGGAGGACAGTGCTGTTCCTTCACTCCACCGTCCCGAATTGTTGTGCCAGTTATGTGGATCAAACCAACAACCTTCTAGTCCCAATCCCACTTCTCTAACCATTAGGCCACAGCTGCTCACAAGGATTTGTTACAAACCTAATAAAACATAATATGCAAATCCAAGACAGTCCAGCTGGATTAAGTTTATAATCAAAGCCAGGCAAGGCTAGTTTTGCCAGAGCACATTCATTTTGGAGGCAACCATTCACATGGCTCCAAAAAATACATCCTTCTTATTAGAGGTGCTTAAGAGTAATTTAAGCTAATGGATAATGGCCTATGTATCAAACAATGGCATGAGCTATTGTAACATTTCATAAGATCCTGCCTAGTAAAGGTCACAAGGAGCCTGAAAATGTAGACAATAGATTTATATTAGAGTAACATACAAATATGGTGTTGGTGGTGATAGGGGATAGGTGGTAGTGTGTGCTTTGCTGGTTAGGGTGGATCAGACACAGCAGTGTCACTGCTCAACTGAGAAAGTTCACCAACCAAAAATATCCAACCAACAGCATCCTGTGCGCAGAGTCCATTGAGGGGCTAACAAAATACTTGTTTTTTAACTGACCTAATTATCAAAAGTGAAAACATTTAATAAATTCCCTTAATAAATATGTAATTGCTCTTTAATTTACAGATTGCTAAAACATGCTAATATTATGTAAATATAATAGGGGGAAAATGTATCTACCCACAAATTAAATATCAGCTTCCTGGTTCTAAAATTATTCAGTTATTTCCTCTGTAACTAGTTGTGTATTATTAGGGTTATTACCCAAAACCAAGTGCAGTAGTTCTGCTGGAATGATGCAGTATTAGTATACTCAGTTACTGCATCTCACAATGGGTAATAACATCAGCCCTTCAGAACAATGAGAGTAATCAATATTGTGTGTTTGATACAGTGAGCAAAGCTATACAGAAGACAAGGTTTTAAATCCTGATTCAGATAAGCACAGATAAGTATGAGCTGGTCACAATGGTCCAGTTCCGTGCTTTGGTAAAGCACAAATCAGCAAAAACTGATAACTGGGTTTGATTCCCTGCTCAGATAAAGCACAGATCAGTAAGAACTGGTGTTATAGGCTGATGTGAGTTTCAGTAACTTTGTGCACAACAATATAACTGACCATTTAAAGAAAGAACAGGTTGAAAACAACTGAATTATTATTTCCCACTGATACATCATTACAGCAGAACGACTGCACTGTGTTTGTAGTAATAACCCTAATATTTCAAAGCTAGTTACAAGTGCAATAAGTGAATAATTAATAAGTAAACAGTAACAGCAAATAAACTAACTTATAATTAATGAGTAAATACAATGTATTTCCATAAAACTACCATATCAGCTTTATTACCTTTTTTAGCCGTCTGTAAAATGCTACCAATAACACTTCATAAATATTTGATATGAATATGCATGCATATGCTATTAAATCTTAATGTTGGTACCTTTCACATTAAAGTTTTCCCATAATTACAACTAGGACTGAACAAAACACTTTTTTCAAATGTTTTTTTGTTTGTTTATTTTAAGGATTTCACCCTTTTTAATGTTTCTTCTTTTTTTTTTTTTTGCGGTTTTGGATCAAGCATTGAATCTTGAGAACACTCAAAGAACATTTGTGATCGGTGTGTGTGTGTGTGTGATGCACACACACACACACACACACACACACACACACACACACACACAAGAGGCTCAAAATTTATTATTTCTCACTTATACTCATTTAAATGAGCAGAGAATTGCACTTGAAAATGCAGATTTTAAGCTTTTAATCCATATCCCATCTGCGCCTGTGAATAGAAGAGAAGATATTTTATTATGACTTGAATCTGATCCAAAGATATTGTTGGAAAATCTTGTCTTTTAAGGCGAAAAAAATCAGAAGTGCTTATCCAATCTGTTCATACAGATGGTAAATTGATATTTATTCTACTATATAACTTTGCAATTAAATATCCACATACAGGGCATGTCTACATATGGGCCTGGTGGGGTCTGGCCTCACTAGATGTTGCTATGGAGTAGTGCATGCCATAATCAACTATAAAGTATAGCAAGTAATATAGCTTAAATATTTGTGTGTTTATTACATATGACATCAGTAGCTTTGTGCTTTCAAATATTTTCCTCTCCTCATTGAGTAAAGGCCTGTAAGACTTTACATAAGCCAAGTTTTTTTGTTTTTTTTTATTGAGCATGGGTCCAGCTCTCAACATTCATTTAACCATGTGCAAGCAGTTATGAAAACACTGCGCATGTGCATCACACTTTCAATATTCAGCTGTGAGGCACAATCATGTTGGCCCCATGCTGAGAGCAGCCAATAAAAATACCGTCACCATTTTAAAGACAGGAAAATCTTCTTTTTTTTCCTGTGTGCTGCAATTTATATTGAGATCAGGATTCATATATATTTCTCACCAACTTGACAGTGTACATGACACTGAAGTTGATTTCTGATTTAACAGCACCCTTCCACCTTAAATAGAGCAGCGGTTTCATTCTGGTTCCTTATACACAGTGCAGCAGCAGAGTGTAACCACTGCTGCATTGTTTAAGGTGGAAGTGAATATTAAAAATAAGCTAATTTAATCTGCATTAGAACTGATCATAAAGGCTCTACACAATTCACCTGATTCTCCAGGGTTATTAATCTAACCGTTTATGTTATATTTCCATTCTCGCTTTCTTTTCCTCCTTTAAACCATATTACTTCTGCGTACAGTTTTAAAACGGCTTCATAAAGAGCTGTAATAATATTAAGGCTTTAGGATGAATTGTGTTCTTAGTTCACAGATCTGTAATAATCACATTTATGTTTTATTATGCTTTGAATGGTTTAAAACAGGTCAGTGTAACATCAGGAGAGTCCTATATCTATCGTGTATAGTTTCATTCTGAGTTAATTGTGGCCCACCAGGCATTTATTTGCCACAGATGCCACTGATCTAATGACATGTGAGAAGTATCACCAAATGATACTGTATAAAATTGCACAATATTTAGTGCAGTGCAGGAGAGGAAAGACAAATTCCTTACAAAGTTCAGAAACTCAAATCTTGTCCCGCTGCAGGCGTTTTTTTTCATAACTTATGTAAGCAGGTGCACAAAGTCGAGCAGTAAAGTGAGGCATCCAAGAAATGAACACTATTTCATAAAGTCTCATTCATCAAAAAATGTGAAGGAGATAATTCTTTACAGGTAAAACTCTGGTGGATGGATTGAACTGTTAGAGATTAGGGTTTTTGGGGGTTGGGGAGTGCGCTGAATGATGAAATGTCATAATCTTGTAAAGGCTCACTTTTGAACTCAGTAACAGCGTGGGGAACGGCCCGGCCATTTATTTCTGCAGCGTGACAGATTAGAGAGTGTGGAGTTTCCAGCCACTGCTCAGCTGTCACATTCTGGCATGCCCTGCTTTTGTACAAGGATCTCTCTGGTTCCTCTCTTCGACGGCCAGCACCGAGCGTGTGCAGAACAAGACAAGCGCAAAGCGAGGAATAGCTTATCAGCAAAGAGACTTGTAGCAGTCACAGCAGTCCGAAAGCCTTTCACTATGGCTCTCTTCCAGCTCACAATTCCTTCATGGCCACCAGCATGATCTTAGAAAAGACACCAACCACAATGCCATGCCTTCATTTGAGTTCTTGTATTCCAGGCCGATAAGAGTCTATTTGAACGGTAGCCGGGCTTTTTTAGCATGCTAACCTGCTGGCTTTGTGCCCATTCTCACTCTGATTAATGGCAAGGTCATACCGGATGAGTCACTAATACATATTCTTCACAAATGAGGCATTATCCATTCAGTAATGCAGTAAGTCTACCATAAAGCTGGGAAATGTTGGAGAATTCAGACTACTTCATTACATATAACTGTTCCTATTAGTGGTTGGACTAAAACATTATGTCACAAGACTGTGAACTCCAAATACTTCATAGAACACTCAGTGTGGACACAGACATTCACCTGTGTGTGTACAGCTTGTATAAGCTTCATAGAAAAGCGTGAACTAAAATGAGATGTCGTACATGGGCCTAAGACTACCAAGTCCAATGTCAAGTGTGCACTGGAGAAATATAGGTGTGGAGCGTAATCCTCTAGAGCACAGGTCTTCAAATCTGGACCTTGGATCCAGCTTCTAGGCAGGGATTTAAACATGTCTGTCCGGTATGTCGCTAAAGTAACTGACTAGCCCAGTCTGGAGTTATACTGGCTGGTCATTTTAAAGTCATGGCCTGGAACTTAGATCCAAGAGTGATGCAACAATATTCAACAGCTTCAGGTTGAGATGGAGTTCTGTCTTTGATCCAGAACTAATCATCAAACTCAGCACCTGACTACACTTGTTCTTTTCTGACAGATTGCAATCAATGTCTCAGTTTTCAGATCTGAAAATAGACATTTATTGTTAATGCATTTTGATGTCATCCTAGGCTTAACAAATATCTGCCAAAATATAACACTACTGATTTTCTTTCAAACTACTATGACAGTTTTTTGGCAATTATATTAAATCAGTATTCAAACCAAGTTCCTACGGGATCTATCATCTCCCTTATTTCTTTATTCACTGAGAGGTAGTGTTCTTTATGAGCTGAAATCTGCAAATATATTATTGATGCTGTACGGTTATTTTTACTGCATGCGATAGAGGAGAAAAGTTGCAGTAAACTATTCTGTGACACGCTGTCATGGATCTTTTATGCTGTTCCCTTCATACAATGGACTTTGCACTTGCACAGCCTTCTTTGCCTGACACTTCTTCACTTTCTATCTCTCTCTTTCTCTTGTCTGTCCTTTTCCCTCTATCTCTCTCTGCAGTGAAAACATTGAAGAAATATGATAGCATTGTGAGCACATTTTTAACGCCCTATAGCCTTTTCACCAGATAACAGTGCATTGTGAAGTATGACACGAGATTCTATTGCTCCTTCAACAGAGCCGGTGTCATGCGAAACCATCTGTATTTCATGCCAAGTTCACTGTAGCGTCACACTAACCAAAGTGAAAGCATGGCTGCCCGATACGGACATAAAAGATGTTAAATATTGCAAAGGAGCTTGTAAAATCTTCATAGAAAAGCCTGAGATGAAATGAGACACTCTGAAGCAGGCAGACATAAGGCCCAAGGTCACCATGCCTAACGTCTACCCGAGTGTTCACTACAAGCTTATAAAACCACCCAGCATTCATCTGTGAAGCAGTGAATCTGCAACATCGCATACCTTGGGGTAGAGTTGGACTGGCGACTGTGATGCAAAACGCAAGTGACCACACTAATGTTCTAGTGGCAGAAGGCCATCAAATCCTCACACAATTTTTTTTTAGTCTGAAAATCTACCTAGAAAAAAACTGGTGCAGTTCATTTCAAGTGTGAATGAAGCATGAACCAAAGGCATCTAAACGAATCAAACACTGGACGTGAAGTCCCAAGATGTATGAAGATAGGACAGACCTCCTAACAGCTCCTCTCTGTAACGTAGCTGCTCTGGTTCAGGCAGAAGAGGAATTTCTGGCATTATTTTGACTCCTTTACACATTTTACCACCTCTTGCTGTGTTTCAAGATGGTATTCCTACCCCCAGGTAACAACAAACATAACCCCAGTAAATGTAATAAGCCCAGATGATGACTCTACATACATCATATGTAATTTTTATTTTATATAGTTTGGTTAGATTGTAAACATGTCAGTGTGAACTTGAACCAAACCAGGACAAAGATGTGACAAAGTATCATTTGTGTTTGATTCAGACCAAAGGAACTAGACTACAAGTCTGAACACAACCTTAATGTGTGTTGCACTGGCATGAGTGGATCAGACACAGCACAAAACATCCAGCCAACAGTGAAGGATAGGACCAACACAAACTGTGCAACAACAGATGATCTCACATCTATGAGATACACCAACGAGGCAGGTGTAGCTCCAGATGAGCATAATTCATAAGATTTTACAAAAATATATTATAATAGACTGAGATTATTTGATGCTCACAATGTAGTGTTGTGGACATTGCTTATGACGCACTATGTTGACAATTGTTAATAAGTGGCTACAAACTGTGATTGTGATCCATGTTTACATTATTATGAATGTATCAGTATATTCCTGTAGGTGTTACCATTGATATATAAAGGAAATTTAAGGCTGTGGTGTCACAGTATGGCCAGGCAGGTGGGCAGCCTGGCAGAGGCATATGGCAGCCATGGTTCACCATCTGTGCCACGCGGGCGTCCCTCGCTGATGATGGAGGGCGTGTATTCTTGGCAGATCTTCCAGAATGATCTGTGGGGGCTACGGAGAATAAACTCATTCCCTCTCTTTTGTAGCCTGTCCTTTGTTGTTGTAAATAACCCTTCATCCATCACTATGATGCATCGTTGAACGCGGCTCAAATGCCAGCCTGGCCAAAGCTGCAACAGTTGGAAACCCTCGCTGTTACTCAGCAACGGAGCCTAAGAGAAGACAAACGCGTTCTGTTTCCCCGGTCCAGGCCTGCATCATGAATAGAACATCATCAGCCCTGCCAGGGTTGGCTGGGTTATGCCTGGGTCTGCCTTTGAAATCTTCAACAGAAGGCAAGTGTTGACAGAAATGACGCCTCCTCCATTTCAAGAAAGTAAAAAAAGAAAAGAAAAGAAAGGTCACGGGGTTTCTCATTTACGAATGCCTTGCAGTAAATATCTTTTTAGATTTAACCCTTTAAAGATGGAAAAACTGTTTGCTGTCAATGTGTTATGGACACTTTAATGTTAAATAAATGTACAACCTTTGAAGATACAACAAAATCACGCTGAATTCAGAGAGGCGTCATTTTCTAGCAACGTGCCAAATGACAATGTGTCATGTGTATATACATATAACATTCTTGGACAGTTCTACAGGGTCAGAACTGCCCAGCCATTAGATCATAACTCTTAGATCTCTTTTTTTAGTGGGGCTAGGTATAGCCTTAGTGACCAGGGACATATCAGACCATGATAGATCTGTAAAGCTAGCTTGGCGTGGGGTGGGCCTGTAGTAATTATGTTACCGGTAAGGCTCTACCTCTCGTGGAAGTGGCACGAAACTCTAATTTCCCTGCAGAAATGTATGAGCATATAAATATATTTTTAAAACAAACCCCAATCTGAATGGTACAGTTGTGCTGCAGGTAGTGTCATTGCTACACAGCTCCAGGATTCACTCTCTGTGAGGAGTTTGATGTGTTCTCCCTGTGTCACTGTGGGTGTCCTCTGGGTGCTTAAGTTTCCTCCCACTGTTGGCAAGAAAATGTGTTGGTAGGTGGATTTGGCTCTGTAAAAATGTGTCCATAAGTGTATGTAAGTGACTGGCTGAGGATATAATGCTCTATGACTGACCCCCTGTCCAGGATGTATTCATGCATTCTCCCCAGTGGAGAAGGTCATGGATCCACTGTGACCCTGATCAGACATGGCTGCAAAATGTTGTGGTTACAAAAATGAATGAATGAAATAATAATATGATTTCCACTAGGTTTTTACTGTAAAAAAAAATAAAAAATAAAAATTTCCTCAGTGATATATGTGTGCAGTGAATTGTCAGTATCCCCTTGGGGAAAATGATTCTCTGAACCCATCTATGATAGTGAGCACCCAAAACACTTGTGTGCTTTTTTTATTCACACATACTATACGCAGTGAGCACACACACTCAACCAGAGCAGTGGGCTGACAGCCATAGTGCCCGGGGAGTATTTGGGGGTTACTTGACTTGCTCAAGGGCACTTCAGTTGTGGATAAGAGTTGAACTGGCGACCCTCTGGTCTCATGCTCACCTCTGTAACCTTCAGGCCACAGCTGTCTTAGGTAAAGTATACTTGCCTTAAGTAAAGTATACACATAAATTCACATCAAGAACATCTGCCAAATCTTTCCAATAGAAGCCTGCATTTCTCAGCTGTATATGAACGATGTTTCATACTGGAGCAGCCTTCAGTGATGTAACAGCCGAGAAATGCAGCCTTCTAAGGCTGCGGCCTAGGCTTTGAGAAATGGCCAATGACTGACAGAGTTAATGCGCCGCACAACACTAATGGATTCTACTGAAGTTTCTGAAAGACTTCAAAATATTTGACTGAAGACCAAAAACTAGATTTTGCTCAAAGATGGCTGCCATTCTACAAACACTTTCAGAGACAGCGATGACAAGGCTGGAGACACTTGAATGATGTCACGTACTGCTGCCCTTGAAGCAGGTCTCAAATGTGACTTTCTCATGAGCCTGCATTTGCAACAAATCACTGAAGTAGCTATGAATTTTTTTTCCCCCAGTCACAGCAGCCCTGGTTCTAAACTGCTTTGGCAGTAAAGCATAATATGGGAAATGGTTTTAGTCATAAATTGAAATCCTTGTTTGTAAAGAACAACTAGCTTAACAGTTAATAAAGTTCAGTGCACTGCAACTACTGCAGTTCCCTATCATCACTGCGTTTTTGTTAGAAAATTGTATAGATTATTATTATTTTTCAACTCTTCACTACACAGGTAGACCTAAGCTTCATGTATGTTTGTATTTTGAGTGTCTCTTATCTGCACTTCTCCCTGCTGCTCTGGTTGGAAGTGTGCACGGCTGACGTTATTCTCAAAGCACACTGGGAGTTGTAGTTCTCGACTCAGCATCTTGGATTTGGGGATCCATACATGTTCCTGTTAAAAACATCCTGTACAATGCAGTAATTAATTTAGTAATGTTGTATTCCAAGTGTATTCAACTCAAAATACACAGTGACTCACTACATGAGAGTATTTGTAAATAAAATCCCTCTATTAGCGCTCTTAGCCAAAATGCTAGTCTAAGCTAATGTTAAGACACTCATTTAGGCCAGCTAGCATACTAAATTTCAGTTAGTTACAGATCGAACTAATGGAGATTAGTTGCCACTAGAAGCCATAATATGTTATTATTCATTTATTATTAACATTTATTTTATTTATATTTGCATTTCTTTATTCATATTATTATTTTTTGTAATATTTCATTTACTGTGAATATGTATTTGTATTATAAATGTGCCTGTATGTTTGCAAAATAAAGAGATTATGGGAGAAATAAAAAGTGCCTTCTGTTGCTTGTGTACATCATGATGTTGGACTTGCTAATAAAAATATTTTTATAAGAAAACAGAGACAAATGAAAGAAAACAGAAAACACACTGAGACTCATCATGGGTCCCACAAAACAACAGACTACTGACTGGCGCTGTAACACCTTTGAAAGTGTTGTAGCATCTCTAAAGGTGTCACCTCTAGAAAATTTAACCCAGACTTCTAGGTGAAAATAAGCGAGTGCATCATCCACAAGGCATTAACAGCAATTTTCTAGTATTTATTTTATTCTGCCATTTGTGTTTGTTTGGTGAATTCAACAAATTGGGGGAAAATAAATAAACAACAAAAATAAATAAAAACCTAAAATGTGGCAATTGCATTTTATATATGTAGAGGACTTTTCACAGCTGGTGTTGTCAAAAAAAGATCTTTACACAGTTCGGGGTCCAAGCCCTGGATGAGCATTATTGATAAGACAGTGGCAAGAAAAACTCCCTCAGAACATGAGGAAGAAAGAAAGAACCCAACCTAGGCTCAAAAAGAGAACCCATCCTCCTCTGGTTGACAATGAAGCAAAGCAAACAAAGAGCAGTTTGTAAACAAGCAGAGTATGAATGAATGAAAATATAGATATAATGAGTGTACAGTAGTCTGTAATGTCATGTTAAGAGCTGTGTAAATAAAATATAGTGTGAGGCAGATAAACAATGAACAATTCTACTTATAGTAAAAGCCAGGCCTCATCAGCCAGCTGGTGGGTGATAAGAGGAGATGCACTGGCACATGAAAATGGCTCCATAAGAGATGAGCAGGAATCCATAAATCTTAGGCTTAGTCTTTGAGAAGCAAATATGTGGACAGGTTCACCACTGTCAAAGACCGCGCATGAAAATAGAGCAACAATTCAAGATATGCGGAATGAATATTACACTCTCAGAACATCAGCAAATGTTGTAACTTGGTCCGTATTCACTGCTGTAACTGTATAACATCATCCTGGAACACTTTATACATTAGATTTTAGAAAGGTACAGTGAAGGTTTGTATTCAGCTTCAGGAGCTTTAGTTATATCAGGTGCTGAGAAACACCAGACCAACTCATCCCAAATGTAGTGGCCATGGATGGTGCATAATCAAATCAGAGAATGCATTACCACAGCACCAAAGCCCAATGTCTGGAGGCTTTTTTGATGACTCTAGCCAATGCTTCCCATTGAGAATAGTGACATTAGGCCCAGGTATTGTTGCTGCAGAGTGCTCTTTCACAACTGCACACAACTTAACATGTATCTCCAAAATGGATGAATGCTGAATTAGCTGAATTCACTCGTAATAAGAGGTGTGTACCTCTCTTCTGCAGATAATCACCTCCATCATAGTTTTAAAGCCTGGCCCATCACAACAAGCCATCCTGACTTTCTGCGCATCCCTCCTTCCACCTTTCATTAAAGCTAATTCTTCCCAGTGGAGTGAACAGAGCCGTTTTATCAGTGATGTTGATCATTTTTACCCCCTCTCTCTTTTCCAAACCTAATCATGTTTTCATTTTGAGGATTTGCTCGGCTAGCCTCAGCCCTAATGGTGCTTGCCTCTAACCTGTCTTCTCTTGCATGATAAATCTCATAAGCGCCCCAGGGGGCTCCCCCTTCCCCCCCTCAAAACACAGACTAATCAAAATTATTTATGAGTTACCAAGAGCTATTACTTAAACAGTAGGTTGCTCCAAGACGATGTCACGTCAGGCTAATGCCTGTATCAATCTCACAGTAATGCAGTCATTAGGATAAGAGAGCAAGTTACGACTGAGCCTCAAAGTGGCTCAACAGGTGTGAGCCAGCTCAAGGCGAAGCAAGTCTAGTGGCAAATTACTCTTAATTCCTTCGGACTCTTGTCCTGATAGATTCGCAAGCATCTTCAGCGCCGGGGAATCAATAAAGCCGCCGCCATTCTGTTGAGTAAGGAAAGTACTCTTAACAAGGGCAGTAAAATGTAACTTTGCAGATTAAAAGGAATTACAAAACCTCTGACAGCATGACAAATTGCTCAAGATTATCACTACATCAAGAGGAAATCTGTGAAGAAGTGGACAGGAGCTGGAAATACTGTGGTTTGATCCTTGTGTATATACTGTACATTGCTCCAATCTAACTAAAATCTCCAAAAACTTTAGACTCAGATTCAATATTTATGACCATAGCAACATGTTTGTTAAGAATGTGATTGAACAAACAACACATACACATTCATTCATTTCATTTTCTGCAATTGTTTCAGCCAGTTCAGGGTTGTGGTGGGTCCAGATGGGGCACCAGTCCACGTTTAACATTCATTTTGATGTGCTATAAAATATTGAGGGCCTTTCAGTGGTTGGAATGAACTACACTGACCATTCAACTTATTCCAATCAGGTGTAGGACATGTCTATTTTACTGGTTTAAATAGTTTATTGAATAGCTGTTATTTTTGGAAGAATTAAAACATAGAAGTACAAGGTTGTATTCTAAAAGCACCAATACATGTGTTCACTAATAAAGTATATCACCACTATCAATAGTCAGCACTGTCACAGCCCTAGGGTCCAGTGGTGGCTTGCTTTACATTCCCCCACCCAACACATTGCACTGACCAATTCTTGCATATTACAAACTCAGCGACCCCATTATGTCAGTTTCTGTGGTTTACTGCATTGTAGCAGAGCTCTTGTTACCCCTAGACACACATATTTTTCATTATTCACACTTACAGTTGACTAGGGCAGGTCTAGCAGAGCAGAAAGTGACTTGTGGTAAAGTTGGTATCCTACAACTTGGTCCCTGAGCTCTTCTGTATTCATGATACAGCCCATAGGTTAATGTTTAACATTTCAAAGTGCAGAGCACAGGCTTTAAGAAGGACTCACATCAGTCTTCAGCTGCTGTCAGCATCATACGCCAGCAATGCTCATTACTGTCACACTCAGTGTAACTGCCAAAGACTTTTCAATTCTGCAGTAGATTTAACGGTAACAAGTTATTGTTGTCAGTTATGTCAGAAAAAGTGAGTCAGTGCTCTTATTGAGATTGAAACCTACACTATTTGTCCAAAGAACTGTAGACATCTAGTTCATAAATTTAGCTACTTTAAAGGCACCATAGACAATTCTGGAGAATCACTGTTCTCACAGCAAAATAAAATCCCCCTCCTGTTTGTGTTTATTCAAAAGCTCTGCAACTACTGCATGTTTGAGTAAGAAACTGACTGTAGCTTTTTCGCATTTTAACTTATCTGTAAGTTTTTATCCACTGTTTGAATTACTACAGAAACACATTTGTAACTCGAGCTGATTACATTTGAAGCACTTTTGGTCTATGTTTATTTAAATGCAGTTAGTGCTGAATTTAGAGTCAGTCCTTCCTTAAATGATGTAACAGCAAAAGTAAGCAGGTATTACCGACCTATTGAGTAGCATCCTCATCTTTTTTCATGCTTATCAAAATTCTGAGGTCTCACCACTGCCCAAACACTTTAAGATGCGTAGGCAATGAAGGGAGGGAGCTCCTGAGCCATTATAGACTGAGATACTTAGTTTACCGAGCCAAGTCTGCATGTATAGTATTACACGTTCTCCTTTAGAATAAGAGTCCCTTCAGAAAGAGGAAAAAAATATATGCTTTTCTACTCAACTTAAAAACCTTAAATATACAAGTACAGATTTTGTTTCATGGAGTGGCTATACCACATTCATTTAGATAAAATTCCATGATCATGTTACCAGGCAACATCACTCACTGTTTTGGACTACACTGTGTGGAGGAAGAATAGTTTATTGTGTTTTTCTTTGTTTGTTTGTTTTATAAATAAATGCATCTTTGAATTGAACATCAACAATATTTTAGATTGAACTACATCAATATTTTTATAAAACCAATAAGTCATAAGAGACAGTATTAATGTGTTAATTCTCCCAGTGAAGGAAGTTTTAGGCACTCAGCTTTGCATTGTGCCAAAAACACACTTCCCCATGATTGAAATGCAGTAACTTATGACCACCCATAGCTTATTGCTTTATAAAACTGTGAGTTGTCGCTAGAATTATTTTAGCCACATGTAAATTTCATTCTTTATTAGCACAAATGAACAAAATGTCACTGACATGTGGGTGCACTAACATGTATATTACAATGTTTGCCATTATACTGACTTGAAGTCCCTCCAAATGGACTATGGAGCAGTGAAACTCCATTCCAGTATCTTTGGGATGGGTTAAAATGATGTGTTTACTCCTCCAAAATCAATAACTGGCTTCATATCTGGTATGCAGGTCTGTCCTCACATTAATGTTCACACAGCTAATGTAAAGACTTCCCAGAGGGGTAGGAGCTGTTACTGCAGCAAAAAGGGGCAAATGAATACTTTAAATTCAGAAGAGATATTGGAAGAGCAGGTGTCTAAAAACTTTTGGGCTGCTGAAGGGGATGTTCAAGATCTTTGTGCTTATGTCTAGATGTAAACAGCATTTAGATCATCCACTTTCTCTCTCTCTATCCCTTTCTCATTTATATCTAATGTCGGTTGACCCATAAGAGCTGGTGTGCTCAGCTTGTTTTACCATGAATTAATATTGAACCAAATCCCAACTGCCCACAGTGGGATTTTTAGGGCCTCCAAATATTGTGAGACTGGCACTTTATCACTGGGCGCAGAGGCATCCATCTTGCTGAGTCTGCACTTAATCTCCGTTGAGACTTATATGAAGGAGAATAAACAGAAGCAGATTCTAACTGCTGCACACACACACACACACACACACACACACACACAGTCCTAAAGCACTGCAATGGCCAGGTGTGATACATCTACTGCTGGCAGCTGTGAATATTTCATAAATATTTCCCAATATACTGTATATCTCCTGCAATAAGTGACAATACAGTAACTGCTGGGATATAAAAGAGACTTTGTTTCCTCAGTATCATAACATTAAATGCAATCGCATTACAAATGAAAGGTTTGTATCCCTCCAACATCACCTTTGCTCTTCTGAGAAGGCTCCCAACTTGTATTGACATTAGAGAGTTTTGTGGACAGGTATAGAAGCTGAATGATTACTTCTGGGTCACAAAGCCCAGTGCCAAAGGCACTGGATTGTGATGCATCACCCCACAGCTGGTTCACAGTCCAATATGGGGGGTTTCTACCCCTCTAGCCTGCTGTTGGCATTGGACATGGTGACCTTAGGGTTATGTGCAGGTGATTCTTTTCTATAGAAAAATTATACAAAGGTTAATTTATTAGTTATACAGGATGTCTATATTCTATTCTATTCTATTCTATTCTATTCTATTCTCTTTGACTGCAACAAGAGGTAGCATTCACACCCAGATAGCATTTAATAATTCAGCAGATCATCTCTACTCTAGAGGTTTCAGTACATTTTTTTACATTCAAGGAAGAAAGAAAATAACTATAATAAAAGAAAGCCTGTGTGCACTCGTTCTGCATTTCTGTCTCTCCATCTCTCTCCTACACCATCCCTCCCACCCTCGCGCTTTCCCTGCTTTGTCACATATTTAGTGGCGGCTCCCTCTGGATGTCATTCATTTTTTCAATAGCGGGTGGGCAGACGGCTGTGAGCGAGGCAGACAGCCTTGGAGTCGCGAGGCCAAGGCCAGTGTCACTCTTTCACACCCCCAGACGGCTCTCAGCAACCAGACGAGCGCTCTGAAGCTCCCAGGCCTTGAAAAGAAATTCATTCAGCCTCAGCCTGGACAGCCTTCTGAAGGAGTTCCTGCACATCTCGCTGTTCACCGCAATTTTTAAAGCCACCTTTATCAAATTGTCAAGTTCATTTCTTCTTCTGGGCACATTCCATACGGCTAGTGGTTAACAGAGTGTTAAAGTTGCCAGGGTGAGCCACAACGGAAGACTAAACGTCAAGCGGCATTGAAGGACAGAGAAGAAAAGCACTCCAGACAGGGAACAAGACACCCCGTGCAAACAGCTGGAAGACGACTGTGGCCCATCTGACACCTTCGGGAACGTCACTGACGTCTCCGTACTGTAGTCGACTAAAGCGGCTCCAAAAAGGCCATTTTCACCCATCAGCTACTGTGTGTCACAAAATGAGGGATTTGTCTTCTCATATCTCTGCTTGGCTTCTTGCTATTTCTGCTTTAACAGGCTTTACCGAAATGCTGCATTGCCCCCATAAAGGTCAGGTAAGGTTCACTGACCATTCCCCCCTTGGAATAATGACATTTTGATTCCCTGCCATCCCTGTGGCAGTGGAAAAAACTTTACTTTGATAATAAAAAATGAGAAAAAGAAACAGCACCATTCAAACACGAAGGAGGTGAAGACACACCAAAGCCCTATGACCATGAGCAAGCCCCACAAGCCATCCATGCCATTTGCAGACTTTTAATTTTCACACGGCAAGTGAGAATATAATTTTCTATTCAATATATCTAACAGTTCTTATTATCGCAGAGATATTCAGTATCCTTCTGGATGTATCTCTTGTTCACTTGGTAGACAGTGTTTATAGTTCAAAGAAATGCTTGAAATTAGCAAAAAGATCTGCCCAATGAAATAAAACATTCCATAACCTGAAATTGCGGAAGTAAACCAATATCTCACTATAGCAAGAATCTATGTAAGTTTTTATCCACTGGTAGCTAAATAAAAAATGATAGAAAACCAATATTCAGAGCACAGGAGCTGGGGATCTTGGGTTGCCGTGGCCATGATTGACCCAAACAATTTGTTGGTGGCAGTCATTTAAAATGTTGCTTCACTTCGTCATGACCCATTTGCATAAAGGTGAGAAAATCTCAACTCATTTTGTCACTCTATCACAGTGTCGCTTGCTACGTCGCTTAAGTGCACCTACAAATGATTTATTCCCGTAGCATATGACTGGTCTCTTGTCACTCTGTCAACTGTTGGTGTAAACACAGTTAGACTTAAGTGCCTTTTACACATGCATGGTAACCCACAACTTCTCCGGACATTGCCCAGAGGAGCTGTATGTGTGAACACAAATGTCTGCAACCATTGTACCAAACATTACCTTGAGTATATCCTGCCAGCCCCCTAGTACAAATCTGGATAAAGTCTGATTGAGGGCATATATATCTGTATCTGATCCTTTTTCATTTTTTTTATGGTTTGGTTTATTGCTGTGGTAAGGTTTAGGCTTGGAGGTTTAGGTTTGGCTTAGAGCTATAATAAGTTACAATATAATTAATTTTTAATGGCAATAATGGAGAGAATAAATTTATGGATGTGTACTGCACAGGGTTATAGTTATTGGTAGGAGCATTTTAAGGCTGATGTTTTATGCTGGGTATTGTCAGGATCATGGGGCGGCCTGACGGAGGCGGACGCACACGCTAAAACACAGTGAACTTTATTTACAAAAAGAATAACAAAACAGAGAGACTTCGATAAAAAGATAACAAACTGAGAGCTAACAGAGACATGGACAAAAGGAGCTAAGCGAACTAAACTTGGACACAGAGAGCTAAACAGACTAAACATAAACACAGAGTGCTAAACAGCGCTAATGGGACAGACAGACTAGAGAGCTAACAAACTAACACAGGACAGAGAGCTAAACAGACTAAAGAGGAATACAGACAAACTAGAGATACGGACAGACAGAAGGGAGCAAAACAACAATGACAGTGGAAACGAGAAACAGCAGAGACAGACAGACTCATCCTAAACACGAAGAGCTAAAGCAAACAGGACAGACAGACTAGAGGTCTAAACAACACGACATGGGAAATGAAATGAGAAACAACATAACTAGGAAGTAAAACAACAACATGACACAATGGAGACAGACAGACCGGACTGAGCGAGATAACAATGCAACTATGGAAGCAACACAAATGACCGACAAGAGGAAGTGAGACAAGGGGACTTAAATACATAACACAGAAAAGACAGACCTGGAACAGATAACGAGGTTGAGGAAGAAAGGCGGGACATGGGCGGAGACATGGACAATAACAAACAGAGTCATGTGCTAAGAGAGCACATGGCGGGGAAAACAGACATGACAAGACGAGGGCATGACAGGTATCATGTGTGAATTAACAAAAAAGTGAACTTTATTTTGCATACATTGTTCAAAACCCTGGGAATGGACTTGTAGTTAAGTATGAATCACCTTGAGACCAATCTGCTTATGTTTTCAAAATATTTCTCATAATGTAGTATTATACACTAGACTTCATATGCTTCCACTCGCTAAAAAATCACTTTTTGCTGTGCATTCCTTTAGTACAGCTTCTAATTAATGTAACTGAGACTCATTTTTATTTTACATTTGTCCAATAGTAGCGTCTGAAGTAACTTGCATTAGCCACCTACAGGGCCACTTCCCTCCGGAGAAGCTCAGGGTTAAGTGCCTCGCTCAAGGCCATGGCAGCAGCAGCCTTCAGCAGGGACTGGAGCAGCTGACCTCCTGAACCACAGACAAGGTCTTAGACTCAGCTGAGCTGAGCAGTACCAGCAGTCATTAAGGAGTAATGATGCCCATAATCCTGCTCATAATGGAGAAGTTTCAACACCAGTATATCAGTGCTTACAGTGGCATTCATATTTCCCTGAATGCTCCAGTTACAGTGAGTACAGGTTACAACAGGATTGGATTCAAATTTTCAGGTAGTTTTTGGAACGCAGGAATGCCCACCAAAAAGATAAATATGGATGCCACAAAGTTGATCATTGCTATATGGATGAACAAATAAAATTTAAAACTTTCACTCTGAATTTTACAAAGTGGTAATTCTAGAAACACGTGGAAATAATATTTTAAAATTAATTTTTTCCAAAAAAACAAAAAAGGATAAACTATATTTTTAGACATCCTGGGAATGGTGTTTTAATTCATTATGTATGTTGAGACCAGGCTATCTCACTGAAATTTCAACTAACACAGTGACATTAAACCAGTTCTCAGTCTTGGTCCTCGTGGGCCACCGTCTTGCATGTTGTAGTTTTCTCCTCACTCCATCACAACCACTTTAACTCCAGAAAGGTTGTTAATTAGCTCATTACTTGCACCAGGTGTGCTGAGAGCAGGGGAATCTCTAATATGTGCAAAGCAGTGACCCACCAGCACCAGGACTGAGAATTACAATGCTGTTCAACATGCTTGGAGGAGAACACTAACAGCCCAAATCTGTTATAAATATCAAACACCTGCATTCAAATTAATATGCTCCATTCTTGCAAGAAAAAAAGTCCAAAACAGAATGTAAATCTAATGAAATATAATTGTATAACTTAAAATACAGTTATATATGTTATTACTATGTAACTACAATTAAATAGTGAAATAAATCAAGTAACTGTCAACTTTCATGATTACAAGGCCAGATCAACCAACTTCCAAAAAGAACCATGCATGTACCATGAGTTTCCTCTGGAAGTATTCATTAATACTCACACCCCTTACTCACTGTCATTAAACACATCCAAGTAAATTATTTTCTAATATATTTTAATTTTATTTAGAAATATTCATAAGTGGCATTATTCCAAAGCTGGAGTACAAAAACAGGGGTGCAGCCCCTAATGATGAAGACTGAGCCAGGAGAGTGTAATTTACTGCATTAAAAACAGAACCACTGAGGGGAACCAAGTGTCAAGTGGGGAGCCCATCCTCCTCTAGGGCCTCTGGTATCTGAACCAAACCTGAGACGGAATAGTGTTTTTAAAAATCTGTTAAACATAGAACCTGTATTTCTGCACCATGATTAAAATGATATGTTGTCATTGTTCGAAGAAAAAACATTTCATTTCATAACAGTTTCATCTAATCATATAAATTTTCATTTTTTTATCATCTACTCTGAAATATTTACAGTAGAGAGAAATGGTCCAGAATACATTGGAATTAAATCTTTTTCAATTTAATTGCATTAAAACTCAAAAACATATCATTTTCATCTCTAAAGTTCCCATCAATTGTTTGTTTATTTTTTTTGTATCAGTATGCTGTAAAAGTAAGGCAAGTCTAGCTTATAGTTTGTAATTCCAATATGAATTATGAATTTTAAATAATATGTCACACCAAACAGGACTGAACATTAACCATATTGTGTAACCATATTGTGTAATGTTCAATTTATATATTTATAGCTATGTTTATACTGCTTTATGCATGCATGATATCATTTGACAGATTTCCCATCTTTAAAGTGTTCACAAATTAATTTGGTCAGATATTAATATTTAAAGTCACACTTAAGGCATCTTTGGTTGGTCAACAAAATAGTTCACATTAAGCTGATGTAAAAATGCTTATATTGTCATTGTATAACATTTAACTCATTCAATCTCAATGGCCCCTCAGTCCTTTGTGGTCCGGAGGCTGAAAGTTAAAGGCCTTCACCTCTAGGGGCAGTGTCATATGATAAGAAGAGTCATAGCATGAGGGTGGGAACTAGCAATATTAAATTGGCGGGAAGGAGTTGTGTAAATATTATGTAAAACAAAAAAATAAACAAATACCGTACTTTATTTTGAGTTCAGTAAAATGCTGTGAATTGTGTTGAATACAATGCAGTACTGTACATTGGTATTTCTATACTGGTAGCTAAGCAGATATTCAGTGACCTAAATATGAAGGAGCCTCTGTACTAACCCCATTTTAAACATAGGTGCCCAAAGTGTGGACCTGCTCTATTGAAGATCCACTCGTTCATTCAGAGACTACAATAAAATGTGATTCATCATCTCATGTGAAAAGCATTTTTCATGAAAAAAAATAAATAAATAAATAACAATAATTTTCATAATTCTGCTAATTTTGATTGTAAAAAGTACTTTGACTGTACTTTTTTGATTGCATAGCATTCATTTAAAATTTCAAGTAGACTGTATAAGAAAGACTTCTTTCAAAATGTTCAAAAATAGATCTACAATTCCTGGCTGGCAAATGTGGGAAAGCGAATTAACACTTTGTCTTATGAGTGAACATCTAGAGCTGTGTGTTATCACCAAATTTTCCCTTTATCTGACTGTTCTCTGCACATCTGCAACAAAACACATCTGTCATACTAAAACAGTAAAGCAGGTTTAGCTGAGACTTCTGAAATGGCATTCACAAGCAACTAGATCAATGGTCTTTGCATAGAGTAATAGTTCCCCCTGACTTTCATTATTCGCAAAATGTGATAGAAAACAACACTAAACTGTGTAATTAAAAAATTATGAGGAATAGTGCTGCTCTCATTTTGACACTTGTCAAAGTGCTGTCACATGGAGTAACACTTTGCTACCATAGTCTCAGAACCTCCTCTGGTGAGGGGAAACACCAGCTTGGAAGATCAGGCCAGCTTTGCCATTAAGGGAAGGAATGCTTGCAATGCCCAAACCCAACATAACACTATCTCACCAACTCACCAGAGGCAGAATACAAACCTAATTTGCCCAGAGGATTTGTTCTCACTGCACAAGCAGAATCCCATTATACACCATTTGTAGATGTTTTTGATTTTATCTCATTCTTTCACTTTCATCCCTCATTGCTCACTTGCAGCTCAACACAGATTCACAGAATTATATAAGCTATATAATATAAGATATATAATATTAAATCGGTCTCACTGTGAAATTCTGTAAATCTGTGTTGAGCTGCAAGTGAGCAATGAGGGATGAAAGTGAAAGAATGAGATCACCCTGCTGTGAAAACATTTTTTAATTATAAAACAGTTTTATATATATTAACTAAGGATAATACATTTGTGTTACATTTAACACCAAACATTTGAAAACAACAGAAAAAGTGCTTTGTTTTCTGTTGTTTTAGTGTGCTGTGATGGTTTGTGCAAACAAGCTTGTCTCTGTATCTTGTAAGCTCCTCTTGGGCTCGAGCTGAAGTGCTCCTTTGCCTCATGGAAAGGGAGAGAAGGAGCAGTTGGTGTGACTAAAATAGAGAGTGTGCAAACCTGGACAAGAGAAAGAAAGAAGAATACCCCAGGCATTGGCCCTGAGTGCACAGCCAGGCCCAGTTTCCTCAGAACAGAGAGCTCAAACTTACACACTGTTACTTAATCCCACACCGAGTCCAGGCCAAGACAGCATTTCTTCAGTAGATGCATTTTGTTATAACTTTATTCTCTGTCTGAATTCTGGAGAATTTTCAGTTATATTATGGAATGTTCTATGGCTCTGTTCATAACTCTGGACATCCTACTGATCAAATGAAGCCTTTCAAGTTCAGTATTCGTATCATTTTGTACATACCTTTAAAATGCAGTACATATTATCCATGATTTGAGTTGAATAATGATCAAAAAACAGTAATTCTCAAAAGTTAGAAACCAAATTTCAAAAATCATGTTTAATTTCCGTCTCCTGCAGATATTCATGAGTAGATTAGAATGTTAAAGTGAAAATGCCCAAGATTCCAGCACTGTAATTAAAATTATAACTGTCAGCTGAGAAAAGGGAAAAGAGAACTTGCTAATCAGCTGCTGGTGTTCTCACCACCCCAGGGTCCAGTCCACAATATCTCTGAATGTGTTTTGGATAAGTGAGATTGTGAAAATACTTTTTTTAAGACTGATCTTTAAAGTGAAAACATCAAGGAAGATAATTGTCTGGAAAGGAATGGCAGCTGCAATAAAGGTTAAGTAAAAAGAGGGAGAAGAAGATAAATCACACTCATTTCCATTTAGGGAAATTGCTTCTCAGCATTTAACCCATCCATGACAGTGAACACACAAGCACAAAAAAAACCTGCCAATCACATCGACATCCAGGGAGCAGTCTGTAGGTTATGTGCCTTGGTTAAGGGCACTTCAGCTGTGTGAGCTCTAAGCTCAGGCCCAGAAAACAGTGTCTTTGCATAGAACCGATGTCTGGCTTTCTCCTTACTTAACATATTTATTTCTGGTAAAATTTTTTGAGTGGACTGTGATAAGTGACATTGGTTTCTGAAGTATTACTGAGCCCATGTGGATATATATATATATATATATATATATAAATATATATATATATATATATATATATAAATATATATATATATATATATATATATATATATATATATATATATAACAATAGAATGACAGTTTCACTTTCAAAGCCTCTGCGGTCTCGAAGGTCACACACATACACAGGGGTGTCTAGCCTTTACCTACAAAGACTTTTCTGGGTTTTACTGAATCTTTTCATAATATTATGTGCAGTAGATGGTGAAAGGCCCCTGTACCAACGTTTTTTGGAGTTTGAAAGTTTCAAAATTAAATCAAATGGGTAAGTGAACACACTGAATAAGAATTAACACAGATTCTTTTTTATTGCATATTACCAAAATTCCCTTTTTATTTATCTATTATATTATTATTATTATTATTATTATTATTAATAATAATACTAATAATAATAATTTTTTGGAATAGTGTTTGCTGCAGGGAGCTGGAGGCTGTGGGTTCGAGTCCCGCTATGGGTGGCTGTCTGTGAGGATTTGGTGTGTTTTCCCTGTGTCTGTGTGTGTTTCCTCCGGGTGCTCCAGTTTCTTCCCACGGTCAAAAAATACATGCTGATAGGTGAATTGGCGACTCAAAAGTGTCCATAGGTGTGAGTGAGTGAGAGAATGTGTGTGTGAATGTCGCCATGAGAAGGAATATCACCCCCTCCAGGGTGTATTCCTGTCTGGCGCCCACTGATTTCAGGTAGGCCCAGACCCACTGCGACCCTGAACTGGATAAGCGGTTACAGACAACGAATGTTTCTTTTTTGAGGTTTCTGTGTAAATGGTTATATATTCCTCATAAACACGAAAAAGCCAAAACCAAGCCAAATAATTCATAAAATAAATTTAATTATGGATGGTCTTTGGCAAAGCTACACCAAACTTAATCTAGGTTGTGTAACTTCTTTAATACAACATTCCAACAGGTATATCATGTATGAATTAATGAATGAATGAAATATCAGTGCGACATGATATTTCATTCATTCATTCATTATCTGTAACCACGTACCCAGTGCAGGGTTGCTGTGGGTCCAGAACCAACCCGGAATCATTGGGCACAAAGCAGAAACACACCCTGGAGGGGGCACCAGTCCTTCACAGGGCGACACACACTCACACATTCACTAACACATTCACACCTATGGACACTTTTGAGCAAGGTCCGAAATTATACAATGACAATTGGTGGGGACAATTTTTTCTTTGGGTCTTAATGGAAAACCAGTACAGCATATGCACATGCTTCAGTAAACTGAAGTCTTAAAATCCTTACAGAGTCTTGCTTGTTTACTATAATGTCTGCAGCACATTAATGATATGTCCATTACACCAGCTAATGTGTCACATACGACACAACAACCTTTGTAGTCAGAGGTCACCAAGAATATGTTATAGAGCAAAATCACCCAATGACCCTATTGGTTACTACCATACAAAATGTAGGCCTATACATGGTATTAAAGGCATAGACCACCCAATAATCAAAATCTGTCTGCAGTTTTCTTGCCCTGAAAATGATATTCATATTAATACAGAATCTCTTCCACTGGAACCATGTGTTAATTAATTCTGAATAAATGGGAATAATGTCACTGAAAGTCACTGTAGCTTAGGCTTTTGTTCTGTCTCATTTCTAATACTGCATGGAATGCCTTTATAAAGAAGCTTGGCCTTTGTTAGTCTCCAAAGTAAACTCTTTTAGTAATTCATGTTAAGTGAAACAAGATGAAAAATAAAAAACCAATGTGTCTCAGCCATGTACATCAAGTTCATACACCAATGTATTTATTCACTGCAGTAATATTGTTTTTATAGAACTACTTGTAGCAGCAACTAATATCTCACTAATACAGACACCAGATTATGATTATTTATTTATTTATTTATTTTATTTTATTTCTTGTTCAAATTTTCCTTTCCACCTTCAAATGGTGCATACATTACAAAGAGCTCATAGTAGATGTTAAGTTCCTGATGAGTTTTATACATTTCTGCTTATGTTGTGCATAAAAAACAAACAGTCCACATAAAAACCAGGCTTCTTATTTAAATGTTCTGTCCCACCTTAAAGGCAGACGAAGTTACGGAGCACCCGGAGGAAACCAAAGTGGACATGGGGAGAACACACCAAACTCCTCACAGACAGTCACCCAGAGCGGGACTTGAACCCACAACCTCCAGGTCCCTGTAGCTGTGTAACTGCACCATAGTACTGATCAGCTTTATTTTATTTATTTATTTATTTTTTATTGATTCAGCGATGTAAATTTCTGACATTTCATTTCTCCAGCACATTTTTATTTGTCAGGTGGCATTAGATTGGAACCAGTCTCAAAAACAATAACAGAAATTTAATGTATGAGGTATGCTTCATATTTTATATTTAAGCTTTTTAATTAATTTCCAAGGACATTATGCTAAAAGTCACCTGCTACAACAAAAGAGAAACACCATTTTAAATGTGTTTACAAAGGTCAGACAACAACCAAAGCTAAACTCATTCCAAATAACAAGACCAACACTTTCAAATATGAATAATTAAATATTTTTTTAAAAAAGTCTTTGCAATTGGCTGTGTTGTCCGTGATTGCGCCCGATTATGCTTCAAAGTGTGGGTCCCCCATGTGTATAATGAACAGTTGAGTCAAGAAGCTCACATTTTTAGCCACTTGGTGTCAGTGTAATGGCTGTTTCATAACATTGAAGAAGAATCATTGGTGAAAATGTCTCCTTTAAGGTTCTGGAATGTTTACACAAGTCACGCAGCTTCAAGAGTCAAACTAATCCCAAAAATTTCAGTCATGACTTCATGGTGGGTTGAGCATCCGGGAGCCAAGCGCGGTGGGGGAAATGTTTGTGTTGGTGTGTGTGTGTGTTTGTGTGCGTGTGTGTTGGGGGGATTCAGTGGATGTGTCCAACTTTAATTAACGCTGGTGCACAGTGCAGAGAGGCAGTAGTGGCGGGCAGGCCGAGCAGATAGTGGACCGTGCCCAGTCACTTCGCCAAGCGCCTTCAGGTTAATGCCAGGGTCCAGCGTGGGCAATGCGCCACCCCTAAAGAATCTCCATTCCCCAGCCCCTAAGGCCAGACTCAGAGAAAATATGCCTGGCTTTATGAAGCCTTCAACAGGGTTCAGATGTTCTTTCTCTGCCTGAGTGCACAGCAACACTGAAATATGCATAATGATGATGATCATTTAGTCAGGTATGGAAATAAATGTTAGATTTAACATTTGCACTGTATTAGATTATCATTATTTTTAAGCAGCTTCCAGATGGCATAGATCTGCTGTAATTTAGCCTCATGGTTAATGTATGCACTTGACTATTCACAACTTTGGAATCATTTGTCACATTATTTATAGCCACTGTTAACTTACAGTCGTATGCAAAAGTTGGGGTTCCCATGGTTTTGTTGATTAAGTGAAAAAAACAGCTGCATATTTTTATGTACACTTATTGTTTGTTGGCTCAATGTAACTTTTTATTTTATTTATTTATTTTTGCAAAAAATGAAGTACCTGTATATAAGGTAAATTGTACTTCAAAATTCTGCTAAGCAAAGTGAACACTTTAATTACATCTCAATAACTTGCAATATTTCATTTGCCAACACGTAGAAATGCTAAATTTACAGGTTATTTGAAGTACTCAACTAGTTCCTCAAACACTCACATTTGTAGGCAATTGTCCAACATGTTTCTCCAACATGGGCGAACATGAGCAGCAACACTGCCTGTAGAACAACCATGCTTCCCAGTGAAAATAACAGCAGAACTTATTCAGTTCCCTACATTCCTTTAAGTAAGATCAACTTATGAAATTCACCAATGTAAAAGCTAAATTAATCAATTTATGCTCCATTAAGTAGGTGCAGATGGATATGATATATCCAAGGCACTTTGTGTGAGTTCAATTGCTGCTTAGTAACATAAGGATGAATCAAAACTAAAAAAAGAACAAGTCAAGAAAAAAAAACAACATTCAGACACATCTATCCCAAACTTTGAAAAGGTGATTCCAAACTTTTCAATAAGAGCATATGTTTTTCAAGCTGATATTTTGGATGACCCTTTTTTTATTTTTTATTTTTGCCAATTATATCATCTGTCTCCATTTGGCTGCTCTGAAACAG
>NC_089820.1:11149771-11184771 GCF_029633855.1 Hoplias malabaricus | reverse complement strand
ATGAAGATAAATAACAAAATTTACAGTCACCAGATCTCAACCCTCTTGGATTACTAAAAGGTGCTGTAAGAATAATCATATTTCATTCATTCATTCATTCATTCATTCATTCATTCATTCATTGTCTGTAATCACTCCAGTATCATTCACTCCATGGAATGTCCAATCCACCTACCAATGTGTGTTTTTTTCTTCCTATGAGAGGTAACCAGAGCAACTGGAGGAAACCCACGCAGACAAGGAGAGAACACACCAAACTCCTCACAGATGGACCCTGTGTTCGAAATGGCTCCCTATTCATTATTCTCTATATAGTTCATTATAGGGAACTGAATTCAGGAGGGTAGTGGATGATTTCAGACACTACTTCATGTGGGTTTTTACCCAACAAGGCAGTGGATTATGGGAAATCTAATATCTGTTAATTTACATGGGTTGTACACTACTTTTTACAGCGCATTGTGGGATTTGAGTTTGAGTGCACTGAAAATTGTACACTATGTCCACTGCTACAAAATGTCGGAACCCCAAAATAGTGCACTTTATAGTGAATAGGGCATCGTTTCGGACACAGCGAGTTACTCGCAACCTAAATAGTGTTGCTGGGTCCAGAGACTAATTGGAATTATTGGACCCAAGGCAGGGACACACTCTGTTCCAGTCCATCACAGGGCTTCACACATTCACCCAGTCATTCACACCTGCCAGCCAACATCTATTTATCTATTGAATTAATTTCAGGAGAAATGCTGATTGAGGTGGTGCCTACAAGCTTTTGACAATTTAGTTTATCACAACATGTGAGGGTCTAGGTATTACAATTTTATAGCATGACTACATGCAGTGTGTGTGTGTGTGTGTGTCACATCAGTGTGTGTATACAGTATCAATTACAAGGTCGCTGTAGAAGAAAGCATCTGTAAAACCTTCAGAGTGTGATAAAATCTCTTGTATGTCAGTGTATGTGTACGTGTGGCATGTGTGTGCATGAATGATTTACTAGGCATCCTGAGAGTACATATATTACTCCATATATCACTCCCCTTCACTTCCTGGCAACTTCAAACCACTTTAAACCTAACGTAAACACTCTTTATCATTACATGCAAATGACCCAGGTTTAAAATTCCCTCACAAAGAGCCCATTCTACTAAGACTGGTGTTAAATTCTCTCTCAAGTTAGTCTCAAAAGTACAGAGAACCGAATACATGTTCATTTTGACAAGGTATTTATTTTAATGCACAATTCCCAGTAGCATACAAGAGCAGATCTATTTGTAACAGACGTCTCCATGCTCCGCCCACAAAAATATTCTTTCATAGCTACTGCTGCAAGGCTACATAACATAACATAATGTAACAGCTTCCAGTTTTAAACACTAAGCCCTCAATGCTGTCAGACAGAAGAGATTCACAACTTGGAAACATATTGCCACTGTCCAATTAAAAACATAAATCTCAGTTTTTGTTGATTTTCAGTTTACTACATCATTTGGACACAGCATCGGTTCTTCACATTGTGTGAAAATTTCATGGTGAATGAACCAATAGAAATGCTCCAAAATTACTTGGAATAAAGTCTTTTTTCTTACAATTGAATGTTAATAAGCTATTTCCTTCTCATGCGAAGCTATTATTTTTGGGAGATGCATGTTTTTAATTGGACAGTGACAATCTGTGCCACAATTCTAGTGTCAGATTTAATAACTCATAGCCATTTTAAAACTCTTAAGCCAGGATGGGCCCAATGTGTATGAATCATAGTTCACACTCATACAACGTATAAAAATATAGTTCACCTTCTCAGCATGAAAAGTCAGTTCTTAAACTGCCCTAAACCCACAACCCTAATCATAGGCCTTACTTTTGGTTTATAAACAGCAGGAATTGTTTTTTTCCATCCTCAACATTTTACAGCACTGTTTCTGTTTTACGTCTTTGGCTACATAATCACCAGTTTGTGTGGATATGATGAAACAGGTCCAGCTCGGATGTAGGAAAATACTTATCATGAAATTAAATAACTACAATGAATGAATCATAATGTACAAATGTTATCTGTGTTCCTTGTCTTTGCATGTGTACTATTTCATGGAGATCTTATTTTTTTTAAACCCTATTTCTTTTTCACCATCAAGAAGTTTCCAAACTGCTGCAAACACGATATCACCGACTGACTAATCATGCTTGAAGAAGTGCCCAGCTACTATTAACAGATGCCCATGTTGGCTAGCACTGCACTGAGGGATAGGAGAAAGTGAACATTTATAATCTCTTAGGCTCTGAGCCTTAAATGACTCCGGCATTGCCAAAGAGCAAATGTCCAAAATGACATGTCCAAAACTTTGTAGTTCTTTCAAATGAATGAGTTCAGCTACTTTAGGATGCAATCATTGTGAATGCAGATGTTCAGCTTTGTAAAAACAGCTTGTATCATCTCCATAGAAACACATGAATTAAGCTGACACACGAGTTTAAGAATGCCTTAAGGATGCCATGCTAGGTGCCAACTGTTGGCTGGAGGTGTATAAAGCCCCATAGGACAGTATAGCAGTGGAATTTTTTGGAACATTTAAGTATGAGCTCAAAAATTCCATCAGATAATTACAACATCTAGTCTAAAGTCTTCCAAGAAGAACAGAATATGTAACTGAACCAAAGAAGCACAAACTCTGTATTAACACTTTTGATTCTTTTTAGCCATATCGTGTGGCCTAAGTGTGAGCATAATGTCATCAGCACAGCAATAAAACATCAGCTGTGTCCTATCCACAGTGCTGTATTCACTACATATTGCACTGTTTTGGAGTTGTGTCTGAACTAATGTACAGAATATTTGATGCACTATATTAAACCCAAAACACAGTGTGATAAGTAATGTGTATTCGATGCTCCCTAGCGGACACAGTAGGCTGTATAAATAGTCTCCAAAATCCTTCACTACCTTCATAAATTCTACTCCCTATAATAGCACAATGGATTCCAAGTAACTTAAAGTACTAAAAGGATCATAAGGTATACTTTCATTCATTCATTGTCTGTAGCCACTTATCCAGTTCAGGGTTGCGGTGGGTTTGGATCCTACATGGAATCACTGGGCATGAGGAAGGAGCACACCCTGGGGAAGACACCAGTCCTTCACAGGGTGAGATGCACACACACGTTCACACCTATGGGCACTTTTGAGTTGCCAGTCCACCTGCAAAGTGTGTTTTTGGACCATGGGAGGAAACCGGAGCACCTGGAGGAAACCCACACAGACACAGGGAGAACACACCAAACTCCTCACAGAGCGGGACTTGAACCCACAACCTCCAGGTCCCTGTACAAGGTGGTGAACTATTCAATTGATGGTTAAAGATATAGCGGCGATTGGGGCGGGGACAAATGCATCAAATGCATCGTTGGGTACAAAATATGTGAAGAAAGAAAACCTCTGAAAGATTTAGCTCTCGCTTCAGTTACTGTCGTTTGAGCATTTGTTATTACACCGATGGGCAAAATGGAGGCATATTAAGGTCACCTGGGGAGATAAGGTGGATAAAGGAATCGAAGATCTGTGCCTCGAAAAGAGGTGTGTGTTTGTGTGTGTGAGAGATAGTGTGATAATATGATGGTAGTAATTTTGTGGTGAAACACCTCTGGGTATATCCGGTGTGTGTGTGTGTGTGCATGTGTGTGGTTGAGTTGTGAAATAAGATGATTTATACACCACTAATAAGCAGTTTGTTTGTTTTCTAGGGGCATGAGATAAGTAGAGAGACTGAGAGAGAGAGAGAGAGAGAGAGAGAGAGAGAGAGAGAGAGAGAGAGAGATGTAAACACCTTTTCTCACATATACTTGAGAAACCTGTTTTTAATATATTACAACCACAATTAACATTGAATATGTGTTTTCATCCTCCTATATATGAAACATGCCTTTATTGTGTACACTTGAAATGATGCAAATGAGTGATTAATGACAATGAACCCATTTGAATCCATCAGATCTCCATGAAGGAGCTGTAATTAGTTATTGGGACACAGCCAGACACTCAGTTAATTATGATAAGTATCTTACCCAAGTCTACACTGTTAGACTAAGTTCTGTCTAGAAATCCCATCTCCACGTTTGAACTTGTTCCTTGATCGTGTTCGGGTGCTTTAGCAGCTTTAAGGGATAAAGAGAAAAGTGTCTTTGTGGGTTATTGGGACAGAACCAATCCACAAATCACTTTCAATACACACTTAATCAAAGCCTGGCTTTTTTTGTGAACGTTTGAACATGCCCTCCAGGTCTTGAATAGAAAGTTTCCGAGATAGGAATTAAGCCAAGCCTATGGATTAAATTCCAGTGGTGATTCCCTATTTGAAATCCTTAACATTTTAGGCTTAGCCTTAATGAAAAAGTTTGTTAAAGAAAAAAACATATAAAGTACAAGTCAAATGTTTGGACACACCCACTCAGGGAGGGTTTCCTTTCTTTTGGGCCATTTTCCACATATTGTGAATGTGCAGTACCAGTCAAAAGTTTGGACAAGTTCTCATTTAGTGGTTTTTCTTTGTTTTATATTATTTTCTACATTGTACATGAATATAGAAGACATTAAAACTATGGGTGGCAAAGTGGCAGTCTCACAGCTCAAGGGACCTGGAGGTTGTGGGTTCAAGCCCTGCTCCGGGTGACTGTCTGTGAGGAGTTTGGTGTGTTCTCCCTGTGTCCGTGTGGGTTTCCTCCAGATGCTCCAGTTTCCTCCCACAATTCAAAAACACACGTTGGAGGGTGAATTGGAGACTCGGATCCATAGATGAAAGTGTGTGAGTGAATGTGTGAATGTGTGAATGTGTGGCCCAGTGATTCCAGGTAGGATCCGGACCCACCGCAACCCTGAACTGGAGCGGTTACAGACAATGAATGAATGAATTAGTTAAAACTATGAAGGAACACATTAAGTGAACAAAAAGTGCTAAACAAACCAGAATATGTTTTATACTTCAGATTCTTAAAAGTAGCTACTTTTTGCTTTGATAACAGCTTTGCTCACTCTCTGCGTTCTCTCAGTCAGCTTCATGAAGTCGTCACCTGGAATGATCTTCGGTGAACAGCTGTGGCCTCGTCAAGAGTTCATTTGTAGAACTGCTCGCCTTCTTCGTGTGTTTGAGACCATATCTTGGGCTGTGCAGAGGTAGGGGCTGGTACACAGTTCTCTACAGTGAATAGCTCTAGTTCACCATTCAGCTATGAGGGTAATATGGCTAACTAAATGACTTTAAATGATAACTCTATGCTCCACAGCCAATCAGAATAGAGGTCATTAAAATATCAGTCTTAAAGGCACAGTAGCTAACTGTAAAAGGTAAAGAGATATTTAAACCTGAATTATGAAAATAAATAAATAAATACAAATCCCATGAACAACATTCTTGGCTGGCCTGAGTTATGTATGGTACCGTACAGGCTGAGAGAGAGAGAAAGAGAGAGAGAGAGAGAGAGAGAGAGAGAGAGAGAGAGAGAGAAAGAGAGAGATCAAGGAGAATGAGGAATCATCCAAAGTGCAGGTGTTCATCCTCTTGCAGGACACACACGCATGCGCACACACACACACACACACACACACACACACTCACACACACACACACACTCACACACAGATAGACTTTTCTTCTGATGTTTGTTTAGTGGCAGCTGCCTGAATTTCTCAAGAATCATCCACTGAAGGATTATGGGGTTTTATAAGTGTGTGTGTGTGTGATTTCAGAAGCTTTTGAAAGCGTAACATGACTCCATTACTTAAATAAACACATTCTGCAGCCTTCACACACACACACACACACACACACACACACGCACACACACACGCACGCACACACACACACACACACACACACACAGTAATGGGTTTATTCCCCAATAAATAAAGAGTAATTGGGCATAACATGTGTTCTCCCTAAAGCATGTGACCATTTGCCCAGTGGTGCCCAAACTTATGCATGCAGCTGTGCACACTGTGTGCATATGTAAAGTGATGGACATTAATGCAGTGATTAGTGAAAGTAACAGGCCTATAAGGGCTGAGTGTGTGAAGGTGAGCTGGGAGTGTGTGATATATGGTGTGTATGTGTGTCCAGTTTTGATTTATGAGCCAGGCTCTTTTTCTGACGGCAGTGTTTAGTGTACAGTGTGCCCCTGTCGGCCTAAACTGAACACCTCCATAAATTACTGATCAACAAAGTGAGACTCTCTGTATGTGTGTGTGTAAGAGAGAGAGAGAGAGAGAGAGAGAGAGAGAGAGAGAGAGAGAGAGAGAGAGAGAGAGAGAGATGATGATTTACAACCAAGTTGTAGGACATAATTTCAACATCGTTTAGCAGATGGCTAAGCTAATAGCTCATGAATTTTGGGGCGTTTTCAGTGTAACGCTGAGGGTAAATCAGCTGTGTGAAACATGTCACATGCAGATGTGTGGACAACTCTGAACATCCGTGCTCAAATATGTTTAGTTGATATTCTAAAGGTAAAAAAACACTATATGAACAAAACAACAGGCTTTTTTTCTGGAATGTAGTGTTTTAACTGGATGTTGATACCCTCCTTTATCAGAGAAAGAGCCTCTATTTCTCTCATAAGCCTTCACCCTTGATATCTGAATGTTGCTGTGAGAATTAGATTGTATTCAACCCCATAAACCTTAGTGAGGTAAGATACTGATGTTAGACGATTAGCCCTCGATCACAGACACAGCCTTGACTCATTCCAAAGGTATTAGATGGAGCACTATCACTCCAGAGAACACAGCCACAGGCCAGTACTGAGGGAGGTTATACCCTTGTGTAATCTGAATACAGGTATGTAACAGCATTGAGATGCAGTAAAGACACTGTATACTCTGATGTAGTGAGCTGATTTACAGCATTAGCTGAAAGAAACAGGCCTGATCTCTGTGTTGGAGAAAGAGCTGAATGTCTGGTTGCTGTCAATCTGAACATGTCTTCTTTCTTTTGTTGGCGGGTGGGTGAAAGAGGGATGGGTAGAGAAGTGTTTCTTCTGCTTCTCATGAATGAGACTGTGCTCGTGTTTGAACCTGCACACCACAATAAAAACACAGTCTATTAAAACCCCGCTTCCTGGAGTCAGCCCACAGACATGCAGCCAGACGCACTTCAGCTGTGTGTGTGTGTGGAGTATGTTTACCTCATATTTCTGAAAGGTACTGTGTGTGTGTGTCTCTTGGATCAGAGGGAGTATTCTATATGTGTATTTAAGGCTTCTGCGTAAAGTAACACCACACAAAGTCCCTCCCCGATAGGTGGTCTTGAGATTGAGGAGGGTATTATATGTATGTGTGTCCCTTGACATACTGGGCAAAATTCAGAGACCAACCTTCATTTATTTCATTTTGAGACACTCATATTTAAGCATCAGGGAAACAGTAAAACAAATCTCTCTTTTTCTCTGAGAATTACACAGAAAATTCAGCAACTGACTATAATATCATTTTATTGTGTCCACACTTTACCTTAATGCTTCCATTCTCATTTAGGACTAAAATATCACCAGGAACATTTCACTAAACCTCCAAAGTTCAGTCTTTGAAGTTGGTTGCATTGTCTGCTTTGTTCAATCCAAGTAAATCCCACACATTCATGGATGATAAAGTCTGTGCTCTGTGGCAAACAGTCCACTATCCTGAAAGCACTAGCAGCTGCTTTGCTTTTTCTGCAGATTCTATTCTATTCTTGATTATATACTGTTCTCAGTAAGGCCTTCTTGACAACAGCTCCACCTCCTCTCAGACTCATAGAGAACCCTAACAGACCCTAACTCATAGAGACTCATAGAGAACCCTAACTCGGGAACAGCGGAAGGATGGACAAATAATAAATATTGCAACAAACATTTGTTCAATTTTCATTGACAATTCATTGTCTGAAACTGCTTATCCAGGTCAGGCTCCAGTCCTTCACAGGATGACACACACACATTCACTCACACACTCCCACTCAGGAACACATTTGAGTCGCCAATCTACCTAACAATGTGTGTATCTTTGGACCGTGAGAGGAAATGCACATGGACACACCGAACTCCTCACAGACAGTCACCTGGAGCAGGACTTAAACCCACAACCTCCAGGTTCCCGACAACAAACATTGAACTTATATATTTCTTGTTGCCTAAAACACTGTTTTATTATGGTAACATTATACGTTTTGTTCGTCAGATTGATTTTTATTTGAATCATTATAATTATTGCAGAAGACACTTATAATGGCTTATTAGACATTTTTGACCCTGGTTTGATTCACTTCTCTCATACACACACACACACACACACATATATGTGTGTGTTTGTGTGTGTGTGTGTGTGTGTCTGTAACTTTCATTTTTAAAAATGCAAACTGTTTATATTTCAACTGTTTAATCATGTAATAATTGTATAAATATTTACTATTTAACATACAATTATTTCAAACCAAATCTCTCTCTCTCTCTCTCTCTCTCTCTCTCTCTCTCTCTCTCTCTCTCTCTCTGAGTGTGTGTTTTTCCTCCTCTGGGACAGGGGGCTTGGCTTGGTTGCCCCTCTCTCCTGTGGGAGCTCCCCTTTCCCAAATTTATGCAAAGACAATAATCCCTAATTGCAGTATCATTTTACTGCCACATTCCACTGCAGCCCATTAGCTTCTCTGCTCATTATAAAGCTGTAGAGCTTCACAAAAAAAGCAGCAAATTGAAAATATATTACATTATATTAGTTTAACTTTCTGGAATACACACTGACACATTTTAGTGGGATAACCGTGCATGATGTGTGCTCTAATAACACAGGCTTTTAGAAAAAAAAATAAATTAACTTACATCATGGAATATACTGTCAATCTTGTATTTCAGTTGCATGAGAGAGTTCTCTAATAACAGAGGCAGAAAAAGTTGAAAAAAATTGAAAAATCCATTCAAGGTGACGCACACGCTCACCTTGTCACTAAATTCTGTACCAAAGCATAAAAAGGAAACACACAAAGGCTGTGGAGAACACCCAAAAACTCAATGTATGCTTCTGTATCAGACCTACATCATAGATAATATGGAAACAAAGGAAATACACCTCAGATATTCTTGCTACGAGGAGCAGGAGTCAGGTGGGAAAAACGTGTTGTGTGTGCTTCAACAAGGCTAGCTTTAGTGGTTTTTATTTCCATAACTGGAGTCCTAGCTATTATTTAATTGAAGCACTATCTGGCAAGTGTTCTACTATGTATTCTATTTATATTGTGTAATATGTATTAAGGTCAATAAGACACAGCCCACCAACAATACCTGCCATAGCTATTACAGCTGAGTGTTTGTAATGAGTAATGCTTAAAAATGATGATTGAATCCACCCACATAAAAGGAGCTCCAGTTAACGTAGCCATGCAACTCTTTTGATTCAGCTTCCACAGCAGTGATGTAATCTCTGTTTGTGTAAAAACAAACAATAATAAGAAAAGAACATCAACAACAACAGAACTGGTCAGGATCCCAAAGTCTTTAAAGGGGTTGTGTATTTTCTAGATCTGGCCCTGTAGGTATACATAGGTGTACATATATATAGGTTTGTATCCAGCTGTGTTTGTAGTTTGTAATAATGAAGATTCCATCTCTCCTAATCTGAGCCATTTTCTAGAAATGTCTGTACTTTTAAATTGGTTTAAAGTGTGTTTAACCCAATCTCATGTTTACCTTTTTAACCATATTTAAATGTATTTTGTGGGGGTAGCATATTACTTTCATGTGTCGATCACTTCTTGAGCAGCCAGTTATGGATTTGACAGCACCTTCACAACAAATGAGGATCAACATTCATGCAAGAAGTTCTGTGTACTATAAACAAAACTATAAGAGATGCAGAACTGAAGACAACTCCATGAAAAGCCTAAAACATTTGTCAAAGCATGTATTTAAATGGATGCTTCATTATTAAACTATTGTTTATTAAGTTCTGGGTCTAGCCCATTTCTCTGACTGACTGTTTCTTTCAAAACTGTGGATCTGAGATTCGCTGCATGCTGCAATGATCATATTTGTGTCCTGGGAGGAGACTGAAGCATCTTTTGTGTCTGGTCCCTTTCCAAGCTGTCCAAACACACAGCACATGAGTAGCCCGGGTGGATTATCGAACTCTGATTCTGGCTGCAGCATGTGTGTGCTGCCTTTGAGCTGAAGATCCTCCAAATCCACTGTGATTCACTCCCAGCAGCATGTCTAAGTCCACTTTATTAAGCCTTCTCTCATTAAGGGAGGGTTAACCCATGACTGTCACGCAGGTGTGTTTGGAAAGTTCGGAAAGTGAGTTATACGGATGTTGCCTACTATAATACAACATACAATAAGTATGTTTTTTCTTGGAAGCAGAGCGACTTTTTTTTTAACCATGTCATATGCTGCACCTGGTAAACAGGTCTTAATATGACTTCATACATGTTTTACTACAAGACCTTTCCCTAGATTCTTACTATGTGTTTGGAATTCAGTTTTGCCTTTCATGGTTATACACTACACATTCTGATGCCTAACAATCATGAAAAATCAGCCTTAAAGGTGAGTTTGCCTACAGTGCCACCAGTGGACAGGAGCCTGTAAAGTGACAAAATAACTATGATCCATAATAAATCATAGCATAGTAATATTTCAAACATCTGGAGTGCTCCCTTTCATTGTATAAGTGCTAATTTTGGATCATATCTTTGGCCTGCTATGGCCCAAATCAGATCTTGAGAGTTGGATCCTCCTAAGTTACACAAATTATCATGTTGAGCATAAAACCAGCTTCACAGGCGTCCAGTGATCAAACTAAAGCACCAGTCTTAATTAGCATAAATGGTCAGTGGCAGCCTCAACATTTGCCCAGATGTAAAGGGAAGGGAGGATATAGAGAGGAGAGATAGGGTCAGAAAGTCAACCAGGACGTTTAAGGTAAGTCTAACCTCTGTTGAGCTTGATCTTGACATTTCTTGCTCTCCTGGGAGATGGTGCTCATGTGGATGTGTAAGAAGAGGAAGAGTTCATTTAGCTGCATTTATTTAGTATTATTCTAGATTTAACAGAACAGAATATTCCACACTGTTTATTAAAAAAAGGTGTTTTTTCATTCCTTTAGCTGGAATATAATGATTGTTATCTTTTGAAAAACTTTGCCCTATATGCTTCAATAGTGTAAGAATTGTTTATAGTAATTTTTCTGTGTAACTCAGTAGTGGGAGCAAAAATTAAGTACAATTTATTTGCCAATAACAGCACTTTCTGCTGACTGGGGCAGATCTAGGACAGCAATTTTTACCACTAATAGCACGGAAGGCTTTCAACTCTATTGGCCATGTGAAGACTGCATTTCTTTGATTTTGCAAATTTGTTCGTGATTAAAATTATTTAGGAAGGATGTCTGCATACTTTTGACCCTATAGCCATATACATATCTCATATACTATAGTCTTCTTTATTTTACTATCTTATTTTGTTCTTTGGCTTGTCCCTAAATCTCTTCATTCTCAGTAACATGCTTCTCTCTCTCTCTCTCTCTCTCTCTCTCTCTCTCTCTCTCAGTTTCTCTGGCCCCCCCAGAGCAGTAGAATGTTTATCAAAGTTCCCTGAGGCACTGCAGAGCTAATCGCTGTCCCAGAGCTCTGTTCCCCATTCTTCTGCTTCTCTGTCTCTATATATATCTCAATCTTTCTCTCAGTGAAAAGAGTTAAAATGCACATTTTAATATTAAACTTATTATTTTAAAAATGCACATGCAGCATTTATTTTGCAAGAATACATTTAATTTGTCATCTATTCAGGGAATATGTGAGTCTTTATAGTTTTTTTTTCAGTTCTGAGAAAATGTGTTTTTTCTTGCATTTTATTTTTTTTAAAGATTATTATATAAACATTATATGAATTTACATGATACAAAAACAACCATAATTCATTTGTTAAACAAATTTTCCAACATCTCTTTATCTTTTCTAATTAAACAGGCTGTTCTGGAAAAAGCTTGTATTAATTCATCATGATTCACATTTTTTTTATGGTTACTTAGTGAGCTCTTTCCACTAGTGAGTCTTTCTCTCTAAATAAAAACTCTTAGTTATATGGCCAAAGAACAGCTACTGAAACACCACTGTTATCTGTTTGCAAGAACTTAAAAAAACCCCCAAAATGCTGCTACTTTGGAGCTTACACTTATTCCAGTTAAGTTTGGGGTTGTAGTTAGTGATAGGTGTTAGTCATAGCTTTACACAATCACAGAACACTAAACTTTGGAGCTTAGAGTTTGGTTTAGTGTTAAGTTTAGGTTTGGATTAAGCTTAGTGACATGGCAAGGGGAAGATTTAAGGCTCATTTTTCCTGCTGGGTAGACAGATGCATGTGATCATCTATATGAATATATTTATTACACATTTTATGAGAGCCAATTATATTGAGTACACCTTGGATTAATCCTGGGAATAGTCTTTAGTAAATATTTGGAAATATGTTTTGAGACCAGCCTGGTTACGTGCCTTTATGATTGATATATAATGACACTAAAATGTACCCTGTACTAAATCTGAAACACTCCTTATAAACTCAATGTGACCAGGCCAAAATATGGAGATGCAGCAACATAAAAGATAACAGGTTTGTTTTTGTTTCTTTTGTGACAATTAGTTTGAAACTGTAACTTGTTAAAGTTCATGTTTGTTACTGGCTCTTTCCCCAAATCATGCAATGCTAAGTTTAAAGGGTGTAAGCTAACAGCCACAATTTCTATAAAACTATGATATTGGACAGTTCAACATGTTTGGAGGAAATCACAAACTGCCGCTACTGTCATGTTAGCTAACAGATCTTTGCATTAAAGCATGAGGACCATGCCACAACACCAGTTTTACTCTCCTAGACTTGTGACATTGCGGAAATGCACTCAAAATCTCCAGTTGACAAGACCAACATTTAGAAAACAGCCCCAAATGAAAACATGACAGAAACCCATTAAAACGTTTACCCTGTCTGCATTGGGATGCACTGTAAGTAGTAGCACAGCAGTCCTTTCCACTCCCACTGCTTATGTAGTCGGCTTTTCTCATTAAACCGACTCTGTAGGTTGTAACTAGCCAGTAGATTTACAGCAGGAATTTGACTCATGTGTTTGTTCTGATTTTTAACCTGATCTTTCTGTAAATCTGGCTATAGCCAGCAGACACATTTGTCACTGTGTGAAAAAGACAAATGAGTGTAAACTGCAGATTAGCTGAGTACACTGCTCAGAGATTTGTTCCCTTTTGGCTGAGCAGACGAATCAGATCTGGAGCTAAACGCATGAGTGAACATCTGAAAAAGAGCCAGATTAATTCTGCAGTTGAGCTCAGCATAATACTCGCCTGCTGTACAAATACACCATCTAACCTTTCGGTTATTACCTGGTAACAGGTTTTTAGCCAACTCTTGACATTGGATATGACTATATGTGCACCATACATGCAACTGTAGCACTTTTCTTTACATGGTTTTCTGTGGAAATAATATAAGGTGTATGTTCTCAGTTGAATACCTGTGTTCATTATGGGTGCACATTAAAATAACTGTCTATAAAGTCTTTTTGCAAATGATTTACAGTATAGTGTACTGATGTTCAATTTTTTTTAACATTTGCCATATTAATAGTTACTTTTTATCCCATTATATAATTATAATTCTATATAATAATTTGCTGAAATGCATATTTAAATATTCAAGTGAGAAATAAGTGAAAGCTATTTTTGTTTTATTCATATGAAATTGTGATTATTTTGGTAATCAAATGAAGATTGTTACAACCCTAAGTAAAATGAGACAATTTGCCCCAAATGCAAACATGGTGCAACATAACAACACTAAACAAAACTACATGTTCTGCTTTCAACTGCTCCCATGTTGGGTCCCCACAGCAGATTAAATGACTAGCACTGTAAACTTGGCACAGGTTTTACACCAGCTGCTCTTCCTGACATAACCTTCACATTGCACCAGGGCATTGGACTGGCACTAGGAGCGCACTGACTGGTGTATTCCAGTGGTGGGGGTGTCGGACATGGGGAGAATATGCTAAAAGCCATAGAGTAACACAAAGCCCTTGATATAGAAAATATGAAAAACCATAAATTGTGTATATACAAAAGGACAGGGCCACTGTAAATATACAGAAAGTAGAAAGTAGCACCAATTTCTTACACATATATTGGAAGATAAAACAAATCACAGAAATGGAGATACATATGATGAATGGACCACTAGCTGATAACAAGCTCCCTCAGTCAACATTAGCAGCAGTATAGAACTGCTACCTGGAGATGGGCTCCCTTGCTCAACATTTGCAGAAATTAACAGGCAACTGCCAGTCAACAGGTCCTACTGACAGAGCAAGCAGGCAGGCAACTGCCAAATAGCAATAAAGAAAACAGGCTCTTCTGGTCAGCAGTACCCATCATTTGCATCAGTGAAAGCAAGCAGCCAGCAACAGGTTCAGCAAACTGCAAAACAGAAGAAGTATGAATATATTCATACATCTTAACACAGACTTGATGTACAGTGAACAGTTATGTGTGTGTTTTGAAGCTCTTACATGATGAAGTTCAAACAGTGTTCATAATTGTGGAATTTACAGTGTGGAATATAAAAGTGAGTTTAATGCCCAGTTGTGTTCCTAAATGTACATTCTCTTCAAGAAGAGGTGAATATTGATAAGATTATATTATAGAACTGAGTAAAATAAAATAACCTAAAGAGAAATCTATGACTGTGGGGAACAGCACTTCTCTTTGTTTTGTTTACATTCAGAAGCTTTGCATCTTTTAATGTGGAACAGTATGTTTGAGAAGAAAAATCAGAGGAAAATTAAATACAAAAGGAATACATAGTATTCAATATATTGTATTGAATGCTTTCTGGAAGTATCAAATTCAAAAATAATGTTTGTGCATGTAGCTAGCAGCTAGAATAAAAGAAATTCCATTGGCCTGCCTTCAAAATGTCTGGTTGTTAGTTGATGAACTGCAGCAAGATTAGCAGTACTTTCGCCAAGCCTCATAACGTCTGGCCAACTGCTGTAAAACTAAAGCAAAATTGGTGAGACATGGGTGGAGTTGTATTTGATACGGGTGGGGAGTGTGTGTATGTGCATGGCTGTGTGTTTGTGAGCTTGTGTTACCTCAGAACAGCCTGGAGGAAAGAAGGAGGGACGGAAGGATGGATGTGGAGCGTTATTTTATATGGATGACAAATTGCAGGTATCTTCTTGACAGAGGACTGAATTCAGAGTGGGCAGGGAGCCCAGTTCCACAGTTAGAGCTTTTCACTGAGTGCACACACAAAGTCTTAAGTGAGTGAGGGAATGAGCTGCAAAATTTCAAGCCAATCATGTCAACATATTTGTAGCAGGCCTGGCATCAGAGGGTCGTTTAATGGGGAAATGCCTCACCAATCAATCATCATGCCCCACTAAACCACCTACTTTCAACATACCTCCATATAAGAGGCAGCCAATAACTGTCCAGAAAGCATAACCTAGACTGGACAACTGGCAAAGCTCTTCCATTCTGCAAACCATTCAAAGTTTTTACACTATTTATTTATTTATTTATTTTTTTTGCATGATTTGACACAAATACATGTGTCATTGCATTTGTCCCAGTTCATCCTGCATGACAACTGATTTCCTGTAATTTCTTGGATGTATAGTTGTACAAGCTGCTTTTTTAAAGGCCCGTATGAGTGTGATTACATTAGTTTGAGCTAACCAGAGCTCCCACATTCATCATGAGTTGGTTTGTAATTGCAGCTCCTCTGTACAGTCACTGTGGTTAAAGCACTATAATGACATGTCTTCCCTCCTTTTCCCAGAGTCTTGGGTGAAAAATATCTAGAACACAGCTGTGGATTTATGGCTGGACTGCACTCTAATCAAATGGAGGATTCCTTATGATGAATGAAAGGTTGTTTTTTTTTTTACCACACACAGTTTCTGGAAGGTGGACCTTGTTACCAGGGAAACCACAACCATTTTTGGTTGACATAAAAAAAATATTTATAATAATTTCAATGAATCATATGTGCATAATGTGGCATATAGCATTAGTCTGAAAATCTGTTTATACATTTATTTCAATTACATGAGATATTTTAAAAGAAGTATACATCATATTATAACGTAAATTTACACAATGCATTATAATATCAGTCCATAAAAATATTATAAATGCTACACTGTGCTATAACATGATTGTTTGTTTATTTATTTTTTTTACATTAAAATGAATGTCACCAATACCTTAGCTAGTTGTTAAAATAGTTTAACCATACTGGTACGCTACATTGCTGTTCTCAGCTGTTTTGATTATAGAGCCGGACTGTTGCCAAGCAACACAAACATTTTCCTGCACACTGTCTTGCTACTTTGTGTAGGTCTATGTTACCACAGGGCTGCTACTTTGTATTATATATATTTATCTTTATAAGTATTTAAAGCAGCCTGAAGCCCAGGGCAGCTGCTGTTTAATAAACATTTAATAGAATACTCATTTAAATTATTGCAAGCCATTGTAGCCTAAAATGACACCAGCGATCTTAATTCAGTTTTTACTGAATTACTAGTAAACAAAATTGACTAGTAAAAATGAGAATTATAGATATTTATAATTCAGTTCTCACTAGAACAAAATGTATTTTTATTAGCAAGCTAGCAGACTCTTCATCCTAACTGGTGCATTTATCAATACTTTTTCAATATAACAGTCACTCATGGTGTGACTACAATTACTTAGTGGGTACAGCACTGTGTACTGGCTCTTGTTGTTTTATTTTTTATATAATTTTATTTCTGAGCTGCTCTTTATAGCAGCCTGTTGTTTAGCAGGTTCTGTGTAGCTAATAACCTTCTTTGTGCCAACAAATAGTTGGTGTTCCCAGAGCATTCTAACCATTCTCGTACAACAGTAATTAAGGGTCACAAAGTTCCTTCCCAGAGATACTTCCAAAGTAGTCACAATTGCATAGTACATTTGTACAAGTAAAAATATATAATTGCAGATATCTCTAATTGGAGTTTTTACTAGTAAGAATGTAATTACGGATATGAGAGGGTGAAATTCAATGCAAGTCAATGGAGAATTATGGCTAGACAGAATTACATTAAATATATGTCCTCCTGTTAAGGCGACTAGTCAGAATTTAATTATGGATATGTATGCCTGTATACTTACTAGTAAAAATTTTGTAGTTGATATCTGAAATGGGAGTTGTTACTAGTAAAATCTACATTAGAGAGAGATTGAAGTAGAGTTCTTATTAGTAAAAATGGAGTTAGGACTTATATCGTGGATGCAATTTTAGGCTAAAACAGCTTGCAATAGTAAAGCAGAGTGACACATGTAATGTTAAAAGTCTTTTTATCAGCCTCTATTAAAGCAAAATTGTCCACAACTTGAAACAAATCAAATAATCTGCCATGAGAATTAAATAGTTTTGTTGCATAAAATCATGTAAAATTAGCAAAGCTGTCTTGAGATATAGATTTTTTCAGTGTAACAACCACATTTTGAGGCATTTCTTTAATGTTGTTATTCTACAGTATTAATCATTTTTAAAAACACAACAAAGGAATATGACTGTCATTTAAATTTTGAAAATGGTACAAAACTTTGCAAATATTTATCACTCACTGATTATATGTCATTAATCTCATTTTAATTTCAGTGTGGAATAAAATTTCCTTCCTATGTATGTGCATGTATGTGTATGACATACGTGTGTATCACAGGCCTGCATATGTGAATGAATATGAGGTCTGTTTCTGGATGTTTTGACAGTTTGTCCCCTAGCTTTCTTGCTTTGTGTAATTCCTGACATATTTTGCTGGTGTCTTACAGTTGCAGGCTCAGATTTATGTTGTGATAAACTCTTTTTTTTCCCTCTGGTTCTGCATATGACACTCACTGCCACTGTAGTTTAGTAAATACAGTGTCACTGTAGCTCGGGGCACCCAGGACCTGAGCTGGGTGGCTGATGGTCAGAAGAGATAGTGGTCAAAACAGGGCTTGGTGCCCTTAGCATCACATCAACAAACTGGAATCCCATGTTGCCCTTTTGCAGGAGATGTGCTGAAAATGTACAGCATTCACAAATTCATTACTACCTGCTACTGACTTGTCCAGTTGTGGATTATTTTCTCCTGATTTGTGTCTCAAAGCTTTGAAATGTAAATGTTCGACCCTGTAATTAATATATATATATATATATATATATATATATATATATATATATATATATATATATATATATATATATATAATTTTTTTTTTTTTTTTGGAAAATAAATTATTGGAGACTGGGGCAACCAACATGACATTATTGTTGTGGCAGGACCTAAAATAACAATTTAATTAATTTGATTTGTGATTAATATTTTAGCTAATTTAAGAATGATAAATATAGTGATAGTTAAAAAAAAAAAGTCAAATGAAATATATTTCATATAGATTTTTGATTGCTTTAGTCTAGTCCAGTTCTTCATCAGTATGCATGAGGATGCAGCCCAGGATGCAGCCCACAGAATGATGTTTGTTGAATATTTTTGTTTGGTGGCCTATCCTCAATCCAGCAGTGACACTGAGGGGTTTAAAAACTCCAGTAGCACTGCTGTGTCTGATCCACTTGTACCAGAACACCAAACACTAATACACCACATTAGTGTGACTGCTGCTCTGAGATTAATCCACCACCCAAAACATACCTGCTCTGTGGTGGTCCTGATCATTGAAAAACAGAAAGCCTATGATTTTAGAACTAAGAAATGCTCCTGTATGGTCAGTGGCACTGACAAAATGGTCAATGAGTGTAGAAACAAGGAGGGTTTTTTAATATTATGGTTAATTTTGCTCACAGTCCACATAATATAAAATCATTAACTATTGGACAAAAAGTTTCTGGACATGTGTTCATTCAACAATTTGTATAAAATTAAGTGCATTAACTTAAGAAGTGGCCTTTGAGATGAACTGAAGCTCTGCCAATAGTGTGTTCTTGCCTTATGCCCAAAGGTCCGGGGCAGCACCAAATCCAACATGACCTTGAAACAAAATGAAGTATCTATAATGAGTGAATGGATGAAAGAAGTGAATATAGAATTGCAGTTTCTTTACTTCTGAGAATATTTTACACTATGTTGGAACTTTTTTATGGAGATGTTATTTCATACAGGCACAAGAGCATAAGTGAGAACAGGTACTGATTCTGAATGGTAAGTTCTGGATCACAAAAGCCACTCCAAATCCAACATTGCACCATTAGTTCACAGAGTTCCACTGCTCCACAGTTCAATTATTGAGGGCTTTATACCCTTTTAGCCGAGACTTATCACTGAGCGCGGTGACCTTAAGCTTTGTGCAGCTGCTTCAGAGCATCCCATTACATTTCATGTTTTTCTATGGAGATTATAAAAGATGTATTTGCACCATTCAAGATGTGTTTGAAATACACTCTTAGAAAAACTGTCACTGTGTTGGTACATATTCTATATACCTTTAATTAGAGAACATATTTGTACCTAATGCTAGTTTAACTGTAGATTTTAAAATTATGTTGATTTCATATTCCCATTTAATCTCCATGACTTTCTTTTATTTTACACAGTTTCCTTTCCTTCTGGAGAAAATAATGTAATGCCCAGGGAACACAACTGGACTTTAAAACCACTTTCATAACTTTAAAGATACATTTACACTGTGTCTTTTGGGACAATAATGTATCTCTACCATTCATTTTTTCTAACACTGTAGGTGTACCTTAAAGTAGCTGAATTGCCTCATAAATTCTGCCTGAAAATGTCTGCACATATAAGAGTGTGAGTGTGTGTGTGTGTGTGTGTGTGTGTGTGTGTGTGTGTGTATGTATGTGTGTGGTAGGTTGGCCCTTTAGCTGTGCCCTTTCTTAACACAACTTCCAGCCACTCCTTGGGTTTTAAAGCTGATGTTCCAGACACATATCTTGTTTTTCTTGTTTCTCAGATAATTCCACCTCCTCTTCTTATTTCTCTTTCTGAAGTCAAGATAGATGTGTGTGTTCCAAAGCAAGCATCTTCACTGTTGGCTCTTCTCAGAACCAACGACCTGGAACCGGCTGTCAGCCATAAGCCTCTGAGGTGGGGCCAGCGTTAGGAGGCTTATCTAAAGCTGTCTCTGAATGGCAAAAACGCATTACGGGTCTTGACGGCATGAACACTATGAGCTGGAAAGGTGAATGCTTCAGTAAAAAAATGCTTTCACATTTCCTCTTTTAAAATGTAATACATTGCATTGTTTTACTGTCAGAACAAGATCTCCTTTCTTAGTAACATGGAAACAAAGAAAAGGTTCTTAATGTTTAATGGAATATAACTAACTATAAATGTAGAAGTTTATAACATTCTGTCAGCTCAGGTTTCCAAATTATAAAACAATCAAACATATATTAGGTCTTGTAATAACAGCTATGATATACTGAATAATGAATTATGCAATATGGTAACACTATTGTTGCTCATTGTTCATGCCACCTACATAAGCCTTAAATAGGAACTGATATGAACGTCTAGAAACAACGTATTTCAACAAATGTCAGTTGTCATTTAGCTTTATTTTCACTCCTGAAAGTGTCATAAGAAATTATGCCTGTTCATTTCAGGAATTGTACAATTTTAATAAAACCCTGATTATAACCATAAACATAACTCTAACCCTAAGGTCCAAACTTGTAATTGGCAGGACGACCTCCAGTGTAACGTTCTCCCACAACATTTTACAGCACTGTTCCTGTAACTCAGTTTACATGGAATTACCTTACCTACCATCTTGTTGATATACATGCTGCAAGCTAACATTCCTGTGCACTGAGATGACAAGGAAATAATAATAATTTAAAAAGCATTACATTATCACTGTAGTATAAATAACCTAGAAGAAATTACAGACACAAAGCTTCCTGGTGCATGAAGGGCATTTCTGTCAATGCAGTCATTGCAGTTCATAGGAGCTGACTACTACATATGAATTTTGAAAATCACAATACAACTAAAAAATATTCCTACAGCTTTCATTATCTGGTTGAATTTTTGACTCCATGCTCCAGTTGGGGGGGGGGGGGGGGGTGCACCACTTTCCTCCTCCCTCAATCCACGGGTGAGGTGCCCTTGAGCAAGACACTGAAGCCACAACTGCTCCCCAGGTACTGGAGATGGCTGCCCACTACTCTGGGTGTGTGTTCACAGTCCCTAGTGCACCAGTGTGTGTTCACTGCCACTGATGGGTTAAATACAGAAAACTCAATGACAAATAACAGCACATTTCATTTCTGTAGCTGCCTCATCGTGGTCAAGGTCACGGTGGGTTGTAATTATTGGGATCAAGGCAGAACCACACAGAGTGAACAAGGCCCTAGTCTTTCACAGGGTATGACGCACACTGCCACTCACACTTACACCTATGGAAAATTTCACATAGCCAATCTTCCCACCAAAATGTATTTTTTAAATTGAGGGAGAAAAACAGCACCCAGTGGAAACCCACACAAACTCAGGTAGAACACACAAAGCTCCTCACAATGACCAGAGGTGATTCGAACCCAAGACCCCAGGGCCCTGGAGCTTTGTGGCAGCGATACTACCTGGAGTGCCTCTGTGCTGCCCCAAACAGCTATTCCTTTATTCAAATGATTCAGAAATGCACTAACAGGAATACTGTGAAAACAGCACATTTTCTATTTGATTGTGGTTGTTTTACATGGCAACATTATAAAAGACAGATATTTGAATATATTTACAATGCTGTCATTACACTCTTATTTCTAAATAGAGAACTCAATATGTTCAGTACTTTCCTAACTCTGAGTACAGACTGTGGCATGTTCAATACATTCCAGTCAGTTTGGGTATGTTTTAGATCAAGGCTTAATTCAGACTAATGTCTTCTCAAAGGTCAAGTCGTGTGCTTATGCAATAACCCGATAAGAGCAAATAAACATAGAGTGAGGGCCTTATAGCGGCTTGGCGGAGGCCTTCCTGTGCTCTGTCTTTGTTCATGCGATTCCAATGCGAGCAACAGAAACAAACACGTCCTGGAAGGGGGGACGAATTATTTGTTTTCCTCCAGACCCCTCAAACCCACCGAGAATTTTTTTTCTGCTGTACAGTATGAGCGGAGCAGCGGCCAGGAGGAAAACTCATCCTCCGCGGCACATGGAGCTCATCATGAAGCGAGTGAGTTGTTAATAGCAGGTTAACTGAGCTGGAAAAGAGCAGCTTTTTGAAGCAGTGATGGCCAGCTTTGAGCAGCGTATGTGTGTGTAACAGTACACCCATTGCCTGTATTATAGGGTTTGTGTGAGTAATGCACTCAGCATGACACAGTGACAAGGGCTCCCGCCTTTTCTTTCTGCTGCCAGAGAAAATGTGAAGGTCTTGTCAAAGTTCTTTTTGGTTGCTTAGATAAAAATCAGCAGACAGCGAACCGTCAATTCTTCAGGACATTTATAACACGTTCTCAGAGAGGAATGACGGATCCATCCATCCATCCATCCATCCATCCATTATCTGTAACCGCTTATCCAATTTAGGGTCGCGGGGGGTCCAGAGCCTACCTGGAATCATTGGGCGCAAGGCGGGAATACACCCTGGAGGGGACGCCAGTCCTTCACAGGGCAACACAGACACACACACATTCACACCTACGGACACTTTCGAGTCGCCAATCCACCTGCAACGTGTGTTTTTGGACTGTGGGAGGAAACCGGAGCACCCGGAGGAAACCCACGCGGCCACGGGGAGAACACACCACACTCCTCACAGACAGTCACCCGGAGTGGGAATCGAACCCACAACCTCCAGGCCCCTGGAGCTGTGTGACTGCGACACTACCTGCTGCGCCACCGTGCCGCCCTAATTCATTCATTCACCACTTTATTCTATTCAGGTTTCTGGAGCCTACCTGGATGGTGCATCTCAGGGCATCATGCGCTCACACAGTCATTCAAACATACATGACTACAGATGAACTTGAACAGCCAATCCACACCAACGTGTGTTTTTGGACTCTGGGAGGAAATGGAGCACCTGGAGGACACCCACACAGACACAAAGAGAACACCGTGGCCTGAGGTGAGAATTGGACCCTGAAGCTGTTTGACAATGACACTACCTTTTGCACCAAAAGAATGGTGATGAAGATGGTGATAATTAATAGTAGTAAAATATTATATATATTAGTGTCCATTTTCATTTATATACTTTAAAAGTTTCAAACCCATTTTAATCCATATACTATTTTGGAGAGCATATGATGAACATAGAACGTGAAATTGAACTGGTCCGATTGTCTGGTGGTCTCACAAGCAGCTCTCGAGACAGACTGGTCTGAGGCCATCACCATGAAGAAATACTCACACAGGCATTAATTTGTTGGTCCCGGAAACATTAGTGGGAGAGTATGTTTGGACAGGGAACTGGCTGTTTAAGATGGGCTTCCGCAGGAGGAGGGGAAGAGAAAAGTGATGGAGATGCAGTGTGCTAGTGGACTAGTGCTTAAAAATTAGATTCAAGTTTTACAGGCCAAGTAGATTTACACATATACAACAAATTGGTCTTTGTTTACATATGCCCAATAGACTTCGTCATTTTACTACATTATTGGTCCATATTGGTATGATTTGAATTGGGTTTATTTCTTGATTTTAAAGAAAATTCAACCAACTATGAACAAATAAATACCGTGCTAGAGAAGATGAAGTGTACTTGTACGCTGCAGTCCAGTAGAAAGTGTTCAAAGTAGGAACTTAGTGCAACCTGAAGCATGTTCAACCAGCTCAGCTCAACAGCCACAAGAAAGATCTCACTGATTTGAAGTAAGTTTGGTAAGAATGTAGGATCATTTTACACATATTAATAAGTGCTGTTGTATTCATGTGTGCGTAATAGTACCTTTTTATAATCCTACATAAATCTATAAAATATGTTCAGTGATGCATGGACTTTCATTAGAACTGTTAATTAGAAGTGATTGTAGAACAGTGAAAACAACAGCCTTTCAATCAGTGTGTGGTATGTTGAAGGGGGATGGGAAATTTAACAGTAGTACAGTTTGAGTAGTGTGTTCAGGTCTGACTTGAATAGATCAGATTACAACACACACACACTTACACTTCCCCAAAATGGCAGGTGATTATGTAAATACCACTCAGTGATATTTCTCTAGCTTCTGTCATTTCATTGTCTGAACAGAGCCTTTATGCCTATTGTCCTCCATCTGTGACACTTTTCAGAAACTACATGCAGAGGTTGAGAGGAATGTGTAGGTTTGTGGAATGAGTGTGTTGTTGAAGCTGCTTTCAGATCATGTTCTGTGGTGCACGTGCCAAATAAAACATCTCTCGCCGTGGCTCTTGTTCTCAGGAGGGCAATGTGGTTGGCTGTTACTCAGCAGTGAAATCAATATCATTTTCATCAGGCTCCATCTCTTTTCTGCTTTTGTCACTGGTAGCTTTGATAGCTAATCGGTCCTCACTTGCGGGATGAATTCAGCTGAGGAGTGACAGGCATTCATTCCAAAACACTGCATTCTTCGTTATTCACAATCCAACCATTTTTGAAATGCAACTGGGGTGTCTTACAGCATGAAAAGTCTCATTAAATATTCCTGCACTCATAACTCTGATGTAATAATGATATAGCATTTATCAATTACATATACCATAAAGATGAAATGTACGTTGAGATACATTTACTGCAAAACAAAATTACTCTGTTTTTGATCTTAAACCAAATATAGTTGATTAGCCAAACCATATATGGTGCCTTTGGTTTGTTTGGCACTGGAGATTCAAGACTACTGTGTCCAATTTTTGGAAGACAATGTATATACAGGGCTGGACACTATTTCAATATCAATAAATGTTGCATATAAAATGTAATATGTTTTTTATACACATTTCAGAATCTCTCACTAAATGACGATCATTAGAGAGCACCGCCATCAGTTCATTGGACTCAGCTTAAAAATATACTGACCAAGCCAAAAGGTTTTTGTTTGATGATGTCGTCGTGTTGCTTTCAGTTTTTGGTAATTTTGCCATGGCTGTTTTATTATTCATATTGATATCAAAATGATATAATATTGACCATATTGTCCAGCTCTATGTGAAAATTTGATTAACGTTTTCCCAGCTTGTGACAAATGCTGCATTTAGCTTTATTTGGACGTCATGTTGGCAGAAAAAAATTTGTCTTGTTTAGAGACGAGACCCTCACTGTGGCAGCCATGGCCTGGTGGTTAGGGAACTGGGCTTGTAACCGTAAGGTTGCTGCTTCGATCCCCAGACCTAGCAGGTCATGACTGAAGCACCCTTTATATATACACTCACACACTCATTCCACAAATATATATAAAGAGCACTTCGGTTATGACCTTATGACTTGAATGAATGAATGAGTTAGTGTGTGAGTGAATATATAAGTGAAAGTATGAATACAACATATAAAGATATAAAATAAGCAAATGTGTGCAATATGTGAGATTGAATGTGTGTGTTTTTTTGGCTTTGCAGCAAACGTTTGATTTTTTCAACCCAACTTTGAAAGAGCACAGAGCACAAAAAGTAAACACAGGTGCGTGCAGTGGAGCGCTACAGTGAAGGACGGATTAAATGGTAAAACTATGAAAAACTACAATATAGTGCTGGATGCATATGTCCCCAAATAATGTATTACCATTATTTCCATTCCACCATAAATGTAATTGTATGTCCATGTTTATCTATGTCTCCAAGGAAACACATTTGGTTGGGGATTTTGGGGTCATGTAGTGTGTTATCCCGAGTCGTGTAGTGTGCGTGACATTGTTTCAGTCTACGTAAAAATGGACAGAAACAGTCATGGAGTGTGAAATACCCAGTCTCTTTATAATCTGCCCCAACTTTATTTCAAGCCGCATTTAGCGGTGCGCATGCGCATCACTATCTGTTGCATGGGGGAAATAGCGAGTAATGGGCCATTTCCAACACACCTATGATATCGGTGCTCTCTGTAGCCAGTACGAAACTGTGTTTAAGTGCCATCAGGTATTGGTGCAACACTAGTAAAAATACCATGTAGTGTTTCCTTTAATGTGAGAGTGTTAGTCAGTGAGAGTGAGTTACAAGCTAATTCCATAAGGTGCTTCACATCTAAAATGGTTAACTCTTTGACATCAAACTTTACCTGTGTTGGCTGACTTGCTACAACTGGCACAAGGGTGGAGGAAGTGTAGATTTCTGAGCCACAAATAAAACACCTGATTCATTTATCCCCTTCACAGCTTGTGGTATTTCTGTTCTACAACACTGTGCAAGTTAGTGGCAGTGCCTGTAGCTGTGGCTGTGATTTATACTTTGCTGTTGAGAGCTGAATCAACCCCCCGCGAGCTCAGTAGCTGACAGCAATGATGGATTGTTCAAGTTGTTCAAGCCTGCTTTCATCAGCCTCTGGTTCCTTTTTACAGTCGTCTTCAGACATGTGGAAGTGAAACGTTAATAACGTGCAGGTAATCGAGATCGATCTTCCTGAACCACGTTAAAAGTGATGTGTTTGTGAAGTTTGCTCATTTGCTTGACAGATATATTTTAGCAATGTGGACATTTGTCTTCCTACAGTGGACTGAGGTGTTCATAGTGCAAAAGCAAACTAATGAATAGTTATTGAGAATAATCTCTGGTGTTTTTAAAATGTTATGTTTTAGCATTTAATATATATTTATGTCTTTATTAGGCAATTCTATCCTCCACTTTGACATGTAGAAATTATTTAAACAGGTTTCTGCAGTGTGTACATGCTTACGTGCATGCGTGCCTATGTGCATGTGGGGGGATCCATGTGTGGTGTCCTGCCAAAGCAAATAAAAGCAGAGCTTTACGGAACAATTGGCTCACCTGTTTGACTGGCATACCTGGCCAGGTGCCACATACCAGGCAGGTAAAGGAATACACTCAGTAGTCTTTGCACAGAGGCTAATTGCAGTGCAGTACCCCTCTGTTTAAAGCTTCCCATTAAGTATGGTGAGTTTAGGTTCAGAGTGTTTCATCACATATCTCTCTATTAAGTTCAGAAAAAAATGGACATTTGAGTCCACAATGGGTATGACATTTCCATACCATGGACTCTGGTGACCCCAGGGCTATATGCCATGGTTTAAGGAAACATTTATTTTGCTTACGTTAAGGCAACGTCAACTATTCTGGAGAGCTACTGCATATTTTATTGTGGAATGCTATGTTAGTATAAGAACCTGACTACCATATTTGTAACTTGTCTCTAAGGTTCTGTTTTTAATGTTTGAATTACCATAAAAGCTCATTTGTAACTCAAAGTGTTTAGTTTTGTAGCACGTATACGTTTACTTTCTTGCAGTTAGTAGTATCCCAGTTTTGAAGTCAGTTCCACCTTAAGTAATCAGTAACAAAAAATGTAAGATTACCTGTCTATAGAGCAAAAACTGAGCAACATCCACAGCACTTTTTCATGCTGTTCAACATTTAGAGGGCTCTCCAATATTTCTTGTGGCTCAGTCAGCAAAACAGAGAGAAAATCTGAGGCATTTAACAAGCTAAGGCTGTGTACAAGCACAGTAGCCATTTTGTGTGTGCAAACAAACAGGAAAGCTAGCAAATAGTGAGGAAACATCCTCTGAATTGTTTAAAACCAGTTGTGAATTACATTTTCCAACATTGTTTTTAAATTATTCAACTGAGATCTAATGTTTCTGCTCAGGGTACAGATACTTTTTCATATTTATATGTTCACCATACAGTACTTTTGTCTATTTAACAAAATGTCAGCGTCATAAAATGCATAAATGTATCTGTGGATCAATGAGTGGCTGTGGGCTGTGAGCCGTGTCCCATGGAGGGAGGGGATGTCGCTCACAGCTCTTAGCGGGCAGCCCAGAAGTGATTGACACCTATATAAACCAATAACAGGTGTTGCAAAGGGGCAAAATATTTTAGAATGAAATTTCATTTACTTATATTTAACAAAATTAATTATTATAATCCTACACAAGATAAGATGTTAAATATCCTATGCCAATCCATTGGATATTCACATAGAGCCCACTACACTTTCTTCCTACCTGCAGCCACCAAAATTCCTGTTGAATCCTACACCACAACACTAAGGTTGCTGTGGCCGCTTACGATCCGATCAGCAACCGGCTATTATTAACAACTACGGTTACTCATTGAGCCCAGCCCATGAGTACCCAAACCAGCCACTGTATCACTAGCTCCTCACAGGGGTCATAAGGCAGGCACCTCCTCTCATTGATATTTCACTGAATTAAGCCCACAACCCCTCCAGAAGGCTCACCAGTCTCTGGCATCCCAGACCCACCCCCCTCCAAGCTAGATTTACAGTCCTACCTTAACCTTAAGCATCAACAACCGTAAATCCACACTTGCCTCCCTGGTGACTAAGGCTGTACCTAGCCCCACTGGCACCGTTAATGCATGCTCAGTGCCACCAGTTCCATGTGAACTTTACATGCTACATCACCAATAAGCACCTCTACAGTGCAGTTCCCCAAGTAATCTGTGCTCTCCTTGTCCACAAACACTGATTAGACCTTTCAACGGTTTCTGATAACTCCTTCACTGCTGCACTAGTTTCCACCCACTGATGCGGAACTGCACAAGCAGAGATGTGGCCGATTTGGCTACAAATCCTCTAACACCTATCTCCACTGGTCTTACATGTGCCTGCCCCTCGCGTTCCTTTTCCTCAGCCGCCAAGTCTGCATACTTCAGCTTCTTCCTTTTGAATGTTTCATCTACTGCATCCTTAAATGGAAACATTAACTCTATGAAATAAACTATCCATTTACTTTCAGAGTAGAGCACCATGTCTGGCCTCAGTGTAGTTAACACAATGCACTCTGGGACCTGCAGCTTTAATCCTATGTCCACTAGCAATTCTAAGTGGGACAAAACCAGACCACCTAGAGAAAACCCAGGCTGACCCAGGGAGAGCACGCCAAACCCCACAAATTGAGTGACCAAAGATAAGCAGCGATCCCAGGACTTCAAGACCCTGGAGCTAGGTGGCACTGACACCCACAGATAAATTATTAATGCCACTGTTTTCCCTATTTTGACACTTTGAAACATCCTTTATACCATCATAGTACCACAAATCTAAAATTAGTTTATTAATATAATAGTAATATAATGAATTATTACACTATTTAAGGTGGACTAGCAGACTTGAGTAGTCCACTTTATTGTGCACTGATAAAATTACTATGCAGCTAGACCCTATAGAAATTAGAAAAGATGAAGAGAAAAATCTCTCTCTCTCTCTCTCTCTCTCTCTCTCTCTCTCTCTCTCTCACACATAGTCAGGACTATAAAAAAAAGAAAAAGACAAGGAGCTGCAGCTGACTAACATTTGTAATAAATTCCTCATGCTTTGACAACATGTAGGGTGGGACTTTTCGAAGGCTTAGGGCTAGCGCTGCGGTCTCTCGCTGTCCCATAAGTTTAGCATTACAGCCTGGCTGGAAAAGGCCCAAAAAAACAGAGCAAAGCCTGGGCCATCTGTTCCACATGTCTGGCCTTAATGACTTTTTAAGTTGATCATCAAAGTTTATTTTCCATAGTTTAAGAGAGAAAGTTTAACAGAGCGTTAACAGTTGGCCGATTGACTTTGTGAGCTCTGTGCTCTCCTCTTAGTCACTGTCCCTCTGTTAAGTTGGATTTAGTAATAATAATGCCAGCATTGGGTTAATACCCCGAGCGTAGTGTGATGTTTCACTGTTCCTCGATGAGCCTGCTGGATCTGAATCAATCTTGTTTCACCACTGGGTGCCAACTTGTTGTCATGAATGTTGATCAACTAGTTCAATTCTGATTTATTGGCTGGGGTTTACATCTGACAAAATAAAAATAAAAATATCTGTTTGACCAGACCTTCCCTCTGTGCCAACTTGGAACTTTAGTTGGGAATAAATAGGTGTGTACCCTGTGTAGGATAAAGTAATTAAAGATAATGCATGAATTAATTATTTTGTTATTAGCTTTGATGGATTTAATTCTTACTCTCAGCGAATGTTATCATATATTTATGAGCTTTAAGTCCCATTGTAAAATCAATATTTATGGATTTGAATGAGCCTTATCACATTAATTTAGAAAAACGTATATGTGATCAGATTGCTTTAAGGTCCTTGAATGGACTAATTTAGGTGGGTGATTCCCTCTAATAAGTGTGGGCAGTTTAGAAAAAAAAAAAAAACAGAACAGTAGACTGATACATCCATGCTGCAAGGGGTCAGTATAATGGCTTTTTAATTTAAAGGAAAATGACATGGAGAGAAAATAATTGATTGTTATTCTTATGTTGTTTATGCTAGATTTTCAATTGAATAATCTGAATGCATCCCTCCTATATATGGTGGCCCTGAAGGGCAAACGCACAAAAAAAGTGATGCACAAAAATGAAAAATTGATGCGCGCACACACAGACACACATTAAAAAAATAACCTGATGCACACACACAAAAAAAGATGTGCACAAAATTAAAAATTGATGCACTTAAAAAAACGGATTCACAAAAATATTAAAAAACGATTTTTGTTTGAAGACCCAAAACAAAACAAAACAAAAAAAAAAAAAAAAAAAAATGATGCACACAATTGATCACAGTAATCACATCGTCGTCACTGCACAAGACACAGACCGTTAGGACTAGACACTGGCAGTTACATTTAAAATGATTAATGGCTGTTGATGTTGGAACACTGAGAAATACGTTTGTAGAAACAGTTGACAAAGCATCCGCACCAAATCTTATGGAACAGTCTGTTAGTGATCTTTATCTTATATTCTTTTATTAGCATCATGCAATATTCTGGCCAGTTTTTTTAACCTTTCCACACTCTTGTTGCAAAAGTGAGAACTGTGGAGGTATCTTCAAGATTACATATTCAGTACATTTTATTAGGGAGCATAATTGTACCTTATTCTATTATAATTGTAGAAATTTAAAATTGTGTTGATTTCATATGCCATATTTAATCTCTAGCACTTATATTATATTGTATTGTTTTACACAGTTCTGTAATGAGCTCTCATTCCAAAACCACTGTTGTAACTTTAAAGCTACATTTACACCGATTGTACCTTCAGTGACCAATAATGTACCTGTACTGTACCTTTTTTTCTGACAGTGCTCAGTCAAATCTGCAGTCAGCTGTTGTAGGTAGCACTTGTACAACTAACTAACCTCCAACAATAGACACAGTTAATTTAAACAGAGGAAATTCATTATTTAAATGCATTGTGAATAAAGAATATTTACCGTCAGTAGCATGAATCACAACATCATCAAAGGGAAAAAAAAATCTCACTTTGTACTGCACTGCCCCAACACTGGTAACAACTGAAGTCTCTTTTTTCAGTGTTTGGCTGTAACAGTTATTACTATTATTATATTTTTGACTAGTCTGGGGATGAGATTACTTCTGTGGGTTTGACTTGTTTTGGAAAGATGAAAATCATTTGAATTACTGCACATGGTAATTGCTTGTGCCCCATAAGCCCACCATATGTTTAATTATTTTGTGGCAGGTATGACTGAGTTATGGGCTATATTTTGTGTTGTTAAAGGGAACAAAAGAAAATTACATGGAAAAATATCAGCGCCAATTCAATTTCATTTCTATCACGGCAAACATTAATAGATAGATTAATAGACAGAATCATGGATTTGTATATTGTGTTACTATAAATATCCTTCTTAAAATGAATAATAGGTGTTTTTACCGCCACAGGTGTGTGTGTATGTGTGTGTGTGTGTGTATTTCTGTTTCCTGCAAATGCCGGCAGATGAGCGTTAAGTGCTATGCTGTCATGTTTGCCAGCTTCGGTGTCATTCAGAAAAAGGAGAAGATGAGGAAAAAAAACAAGCTGGTGTACAAATGATCTCAATCACACAAACGAGCTGACAATCAACACCTGCAGAGGGAGTGGCAGGAAGACAGAAGAGAGAGAGAGAGAGAGGGAGAGAGAGAGAGAGAAGGAGCTGTGCATTCCTTCATGTCTGGCTCTCTGCCACTGCATTCTCTCTGTGTTGTGGTTTGTTTTGTGCCTGTCTTTTACATGGAAGCCTTAAAAACTCAAGCTCATCATGCTTCTGGAGACAGTAAATGACATGAACTTACTGGCATTCAGGCTAGATAGATTGTGTTATCCATTATATTTGTGATTAAGGTATATGATGTATATCTATATTCCAAAGTTTTAAATTTGCACTAAAGCAAGAAGTAAAATTTGCATTGCTTCAGTGGTGCAGGTATAAGGAAGCAACTTACTTTTTGCATATTTTGTGTCTTAAACAAATACATGACAAACAGCAAACTTCCTTGACATTCCAGTCCCTTTGACTCATTGTGTAAATGCCCTGAGCACACCACTAACTGGATGGGACACAACTTTATGCAGTTGAATAAAAATAAAACAGAGATTATTTGATTTGGGAACAGCAATGAGAGGTTCAGATTGTCTGCGTATCTGGACTCGAGAGCCCTCAAATCTAAAGAATGAGCTTGAAACCTTGGCATACTAATGGATTCAGATCTGTTTTAGTAGTCATGTTAAAGCAGTTACTAGCTCAGCATTTTACCATCTTAAGGCCATCAGTAAAATGAAACATTTTCTGACTAAAACAGAGCTGGAGCAACGTATCCATGCTTTTATTTCTAGCAGGATTGATTACTGTAATGGTCTCTTAAGTGGACTTCCAAAAAAGATCATTAAACAGCTTCAGCTGATTCAAAACACAGCTGCCAGAGTTCTCACTAGGAGCTAAAAAAGAGATCACTTCATCCCAGTTCTTAAATCCTGACACTGGACAGCAGTCTGTTACAGAACAAGATTAAAACTGTTGTTACTGGTTTATAAATGTCTTAGTGGTGTATGACCAGAATAATGATCAGATCTGCTACAGAGATATGAGCAGAGCTCTCAGATCTTTAGGAATCAGTCAGTTAGTCCTGCCTCAGGTGAAAGCTAAACAGAGACGCAGTGTTTAGCTACTATACCGCTCTTAAATGGAACCAGTTGACTGAGAACATTAGTCGAGCCCTGACTTTAGACACTTTTAAATCAAGACTGAAAACATTTACTATATCATTTAATATTTATATCATGTAACTCATGGGCGTCATGGTGGTGCAGCAGGAAGTGTCATCACACAGTTCCAGGGACTTGGAGGTTGTGGGTTTGAGTCCCACTCTGGGTGACTGTCTGTGAGGAGTTGGTATGTTCTCCCTGTGTCTGCGGGTTTCCTCCGGGTGCTCCGGTTTCCTCCCACAGTCTAAAAAAACATGTTGGTAGGTGGATTGGCGACTCAAAAGTGTCCGTAGGTGTGTGAGTGAATGTGTGAGTGTGTGTGTTGCCCTGGACTGGTGTCCCCTCCAGGCTGTATTCCTGCCTTGCGCCCAATGATTCCAGGTAGGCTCTCAGTTTCAGTTTCATTTCCATATGTACAATTCTCTTTATTTCTACTACTGTTATTTATTTTACTTCACATCAAATAAAATTGAATTAGACCACCAAATAAAAACTGAAAAGCTTAAAGCTTTGAATAGACAAGGGTCTTTAGAAAAGACAGCAACATATTTAATATGGTTGTCTCACATAATTGCTATTTAAATGCAACTGAAAGAGGCACTGACAAAAAGAATTTATATATATATATATATATATATATATATATATATAGTTTTTAATGCCTTGTTCTTAAATGAACTGCATTTTACTCTTTGTTTTGACACTTTCAATTGCCGTTGGGTATGAAAGGTGCGCTATAAATAAATTTACCTTGCCTTTGTTGTTACTTCCTTAGAATGTTTCTCATGTTTGATCGTGTAAGATGAAGGATTGGCTGATGTGTCTTCATTGACATTGATTGGCTCAACTTCAGTTCCTTACCTTCACCAACAGCAAAAGTAATAAATGAACACTGAGGACTAAAAACAAAGGTAGTGTATCATATAAATCCTATATGCACCACGCTACATAAATACATATTTATAGAATATATCATATAAAACACAATTTAATGCTTGGTGTAAGCCTGTAAAATCACTTATTGCATGCATGATACTTTATTAAAAACGTTTCTGTTTTATGATGCCCAGATTTTTAAAAAGAAGGAGCAGAAGCGCTGTTTTATGTTTTTTCTTTTTTAACTTGTTTTTCTTTTTTGCTGTAAAATTGGTAATATTTTTTTCCTTGCTCCTGTATGCTCTTTTTACCCTCGTGGTTGTGCTCTCACAATACTGCAGATCCAGTACTGTGATTGAAGAAACAGACACAAAGGTGGTACAATTCTCAGTCTGAGAACATGAGGTAAGATATGGAGCAAAATTGACATTTATGCTTATTTAATGCTATGTGTGCTAACTTAGGCAGCCCCTAAACACTTTTGTTTAATTTAACAGGGGGTTTTGTGCTTCAGATACACAAATTAATTTGCACGTGCTCAAAAAACTGATAATTGTTTTTCATAATATGTCCCCTTTAAGATTAATTATGGCAGATCTTATAAGGAATCCTGTATGAAATATAAGGTGTGAATACATTTATAAATGAATGCAGGATTTACAAGCATTCTCAAGACATTGATTTCATTCTTTGTGTGAAGAGGAACAAGAATTATGCGTATCATTGCGTTTATGAGCGTGTAACATGCGGTTGTGTATGTTCCCTCTTAAAAAAGTATCATATAATATTTGTGTGTGTGTGTATAATAAACGTTTGTTTCTGTGCTGCTCTGCTTTGGGATGGCTTGTAAAGCCCGGAAACTGGTGACACATATGATTTAGGGCTGTTTGGACTGAAACTGCAGAAGTTCCTATTTTGCAATCAATCAAATTAAAGTGAAAGCTGCTATTTTTCTAACCTGCCGTGCTTCGTAGAGGTATGA
>NC_089820.1:11139771-11142271 GCF_029633855.1 Hoplias malabaricus | reverse complement strand
GAGAGAGAGAGAGAGAGAGAGAAAGAGAGAAAGAGAGAGAGAGAGAGAAAGAGAGAAAGAGAGAGAGAGAGAAAGAGAGAGAGCGAGCTGCTCCTGAGCTCCAGATGATTGAATTATTTAGTGTAGTTCTGTAACTGGATCTATTTTTCTATGATGCGGTGGACTCTGGTCATCCATTCGTCTTTATGCCACAGTAAGACTTGGGTGGTCCTTTTCTTTTTGTTTAAAAGGGCGGCTGCTGTTTTCCAAATGTTTGAATTGGTCATATCTGGTTGGATTCGAAACCCACCCCCCAATTCCCCCATCCCTCCACGCTCGGAACCTCCCCGACCCTCAGAGCCCCCCCCTACCAAAACTCCACCGCCTCTGTTTTATGTGGTTTCTGGTTGCAGATGCCTCATGTGGTTTGTATTGACCGACAGCCGTATACTGTAGGTATTAGATGAGCATGGCCGCTGCGTGCTTGTGGTGTGTTATTTTGGAGGACGCTTATTCAAATAGCAGTTTAAAAGGACACCATGTAAACAAACCTGCATTTTCCTTTGCCACTTTACATATACACCACTCGTCATTGTGTCTTCCATTCCAGAAATCCTCAAACGGGTTTTTTGCAGCATTTTCCAGTTAAAAACATAAACACATAACCACACCTATGAACCCCACCTTCATGAATACACTCATCGGCCCAGCATTTGTAAACACACCCACTGTCATAGCCCCACCCACCAACCCCACCTAGTCCCACCCTGCACACAGTCAACCACTGAGGGTCATTCATATTTAAATATAAAAATAATACAAAGAAAAAATTCTCATTCACAGATGAGAAAATTGAGGTTTCAACCTAAAGGCTGATAATAATAATTATTATTACTATTATTAATATTAGTTTGATTATCACCATATCTTTCAAAAAGCAGAGGGGCGTTTATTAAACCAGCAATCTATAATTTTCTTCACTAATTCTTTCTCATATAATAAAACAGACTTTACACTGTCACATAGTGACCAGATGTGCTAGTGGCCCCATTCACATCTGGCATTAACCTGCATCCTTGGGGATCCCATCATAAGTGGCCAGCACAACGTGCAGGTGTGAATGTGATACAAATGTGTAGCACTGTCTGCTATAATCACCTCACTGCATCAGCCTGGGGTCTCCTGAATAAACTAGTTCCAAGCCATATGTAGTGAGAGGGCTGTATGTCTGTCGGTGTGTGTGTGTCGGTGTGTGGGTGTGTGTGTTAATTGGTGGGTCTATAGGGCTTGTGCTCTGATTCACAGACTAAAATGTGCCTCTTGTTATTATGTTTCACTCTAAAAATACATTTACAAGCCAAGTGTAAATGGCTATGCATTTTGGAAATCGTTTATGATCAGATCACCTGAGGCACTAATGCAATTTGCAGGTTTGAATGAGCCAGAGATTCTGTACCATGCCGACTTTAATCATGGCCACTTACATGTGGTGGACTCATTCTATGGAGCATAAACTGTGTAATTCAAGAACAACAAAGCAGTTTGATTGTTCTTCTCTTGTGAGATTACAGAAGTCTTTACAGAAGAAAAGTAAAAATATGAAATATTCACATTCATGAATATTGTTGTCTAATTTTTGGTGGTAAAAAATTACTTCTTGCTCCTCTAATGCTCTGCTCTGTGTGTTCTCACATGACAGTGTGTGTGTGTATGAATGTGTGGATGGTCTGTTCTGCGACCTCCTGACTGGAGCTCTATCTGTGTAGGTATCTTTTTGAACAATACACCAGCATACTTCCATAACTGCTGGTACAGAGTATGACGCAATGAGCGCACACACACACACATACAGTCACGTGTGAGTACCCTCACACCCATGATCAATCTGAATGTTGTGTTGATTTTCTGAGTGAATATAAGTTAACGTATTCTCTACAGGGAATAAACTAGAATATGGCATTGTGACTGTAGCTAATGTTAATGCACAATTACTCTTCATCTGCAGACTTTTATTATTTTACATAACATTTGCAAAGACAATACCCCCCCCCCACAATATTGGTAAATTCATTAAATAAAAAGGAGTGTGCATTAAAATATGTGGAGGTGTGTTCTGAATGGAGGATATGATCATTTATTACACTTGTACATACAAAAAAAATGTCCATAAACCAAGGGCAAACAGCCTTGTGTTATCATTGAGAAATTAACTATATAAGATTAAAAGACCACAGTGGCGCAACAGGTAGTGTCTCTGTCATACAGTTCTGGGGTTGTGGGTTGGAGCACAGCTCCAGGTGACTGTCTATAAGGAGTTTGGTGTGCTCCAGTCTCCTCCAACAGTCCCAAAATAATCAGAACCAACACAATTTGAAAATTTATAATAAAATTGCAATAGAATAAGGTACAACTAATTTTTCAATTAATTTCACTAATTACCCTTGAAGGTACCACCTCAGTGGCAGTTTTTTCTAACAGTGTACATTAACATAAAACAAAAACAAAATCTGATAGAGTGTGT